>NC_140969.1:64333284-64340784 GCF_056783735.1 Eptatretus burgeri
ATATATATTGTTGTAGATTTCCTGCCCGTCCGGCGTGCGGGCGACCGCTTCTAGCAAATTGCGGCCACGCGCCCACCGACCGTGGAAATCCAGTCTCAGCTTTCGGATCAACGCCGAAATCCAGCTTCGGGTGTGTTTTTAACCACACCGTAAATCAGCCAACTCTTCTGTCCACGTGCGACAGGGTTGATCGCCGAATTGTCGATTTACCTAATTATTCGCGCAGACAGAAATGCCAGGGATTTACACCTCGACTGGACCCGTACGGACACGAGCCCCTTTCAGCAGCTCGCGCCGTTTGCGATTGCCGAGCGGTTTATTATCGCCAAGCCCCGTCGGACTCGATTATCTTATCGGCTATTAAAAACCAGCTATTATTCCGAACGCAATTACGGCAGCTCAATGGAGGAAGGGAAGCAACGAGCAGGTGAATATTCAAACAATGACATTTATTTTACACGCATGCAGTCAATGAAGCAATGGGGGTAAGGGACAAAGACACGAGCAAAAAAGACCGACAGCCGTTGTCTATTTATTCTATACATGCACTTAACCACAATTCTACTTAGCGGACAAGGCGCCACAGACTTCCATGCAAAACCCCCCATTACAGCTACGGCCGCTACTCGGCCTTTGTCCTTCACCCGTCGCTGTCGTCGTCGCCATTCGACCCACGCACTCCTGCGTGTCACGACGCTCATACACCACTCTATGACATTCACACTCGGAGACGTGGCTGCGTGCTCCCGCATGCCGACCGTCATCTCCCTTGCATACCGCTCTCTCACACATACAGTCTCTCTTGCACTCGGCCGTTCACTAACGCATGGCGTGCTGGGAAGCACGCATTTCGGCACCCTCGCAACCATGCACACCGGGACAATCACATTGGGGATTTGTGCCACCCCAAGGGTTTCCGGTGCCTCTATGCCCCCCAACCTCGGTGTGCACCCGTCCACAGCACTCGCTCCCTCAAACTCGCTTGACACGACCGAACCTACCTGGTCGAGATCAGCTTCAAGGGAGCATAGCGTCTCCCTCGGTTTCTGAAGGAGGCTATCCGGCTGCTTGCACCGGGTCACGACACAGTCCGCCAGCCGCCCCCATTAAGCCTCGCTAACTCCATGTGTGTGTGCGCTCGTCTTTCACCCCGTCTTTATCGTGTAATCTCTCCTCTATTTTTTCTATCTCCCGAGTCTCTATACATTTTATTTCTTTTATCTCTTCGTGTTTATTAGTTTCTTCCTGGATCTTCGTCTCTTTTGATTTTTCGGACGTCGTCACCTCGTGTCTCGTCTTACACGTTTCAGTCACCCGGGCTCCCGTTGTTATTTCCACTGTCTCCATTTTCAGGGTTTGCCCTAATTGTTTCATCCGACGAGTGATGTCAATCAAGTCCCGCACCACTAACATTATTCCCTGTGGTGCTGTCACACATCTCACCTCATTGTGCCGTTCTACTTCCTGGCTCCTTTTGAGTCGTTCTTCCTCTCGGAGCTTTTTGAGTTGTTCGTTCTCTTTCCAGAGTTTTTCCATCTCTGTGGACTCAAATTTTGCTCTCCCCTCGAGCTGGTTAATTTCAAACTCGTATAGTTTTTGTTTTCTCTCCCATTGTTCCTCATGCTTTTCAGCTTCCAATCTCATCGTTTCTTTCAATTGGCTCATTTCCTTATTGTATTTCATTCGCTGTTCTTTGTCTATCTCCTCGCACTCCAGCCTCGCCATTTCTTTCAATTGGTTAAACCTCAAATTCATGTCCTTTTTGTTTTCTATCCCATTGTTCCTCTCGTTCTTCCCTCTCCAATCTCGTTGTCTCCCTCAATTGTCTGATTTCTTCTTCCCGCTTCATTCGTTCTTCTTTGTGTCCTTTATTCCACTGTCTTTCTTGTTCCTCATTCTGCAATCTCGTTATTTCCTTCAATTGGCCGATTTGCTTCTCCTGTCTCATTCGTTCTTCCTTCATTACTCTTTCTTGTTCCTCATTCTTTAATCTGGCCTTCGCTTCCAGCTGTTTGATCTGTACAGTGTGGTTCCTTAACGTTTCATTCTCTGCTGTCGTTCTCTCTTCCCTCAACATTCCCAACTCGTTTTGTAATTACGTCTCTTTGTTTTGGTGTTTCTGTAACTCAGAAGCTTTCTTTTCTAATTCCTTTCTCATTTTGCATGCCTCCTCACTCATTTCACCCATTCTCTTGTTCATCTCCGCCTCACTTTCCACTACTTTCCTCCTCAATTCGTCCCTTTTCCTATTGTTTTCCTTTAGTTCTTCCCACCATTCCTCTTCTTCTTTTATCGTCTTTTCTAGGCATTTTCTTTCAAACTGGCCTATCCTTACCTCTCACTTCAGTTGTTCCAATTCATAGGTACTCAACTCTACTTTCCTCATTTCTCCCTCTAGTTCTTCGAACTGTCCTGACTTTTCCAATAATTCTTCCTTTAGTTGTTTTAATTCCAAATCGTGCTCCTTTTGTTTCTTTTCTAGCTTGGTTTTCCATTCTTCCTCCAATTGTTTCTGAAGCCCGCCCATGTCCGCCTGCCTCGCCTGCCATGACCACGTGGTTTGAAGCGGTGACTGAAAGCACTCGCCTCGTGTCGTGCTGTTCGTTGCACTAAAATAGCCGCCTGCTCCGTGCCGGGCCGAGGTGCGATTGCGCCGCCATTGTGCGACTTCGAGTTCGTTTGTCGGCAAAGTTCATGCTCAGTGTATGAGGGTGAGCTCCCCCCGAAAGAACCATCCCGGGCCATGGATCCTACATTATAACACATATCTAATCCACCCGGCACCGGTTCGCCTTGAAAAGCCATTTTATTTTGCGGAATTTAATTTAAAAGCTTGAATTTGGGGAACACGGAGGGTCGCTTCACTCACACCTGATCCGGTTCCGTGAATTTAGTTGGAGACCAAGGTGGATTCGAATCCCACACTCCTGTACACCAGTATTACGAATTCTGGCCCGCCAGGCGTGCGAGCGATTGCGTAACTCCAATCGCAACCGCGTCGCCAACCGGATGGACAATTCAGTCGTGACCCTCCTGGAACTACCACCAGGAGCCAGTCACGGGTGGGGTTTTAACCTCACCACGATCGTGCCAATTGCCCACCCGCGCAGGATAGGGTTGCTCGCCAAATTCGACCTACCAAAGTACCTGCGCGAGTAGTCGACCGGGCGATCGTACCTCGCCGCAGGTCGGCCGAGGACACGAACCGCTTAAGCGGTCCGTTCCGTGCTACAGTGATAATCGAGCGGTGTTATCGCCGACCTCGACGGATCAGATTCTCTTCTTTACCCGAGTGTTCAAAACCCACTACTAATTTATTCCGCGATTCAATATGGCACTTTCAAAAGGGAAAAAAGATGACAAACGGGATACATTTCACACAAGGACATTTATTCAAGCAAGCACATATTACACACACAACACAAGCAAGGAATCATGCAACTATTTACAAGCAAGGCAAATCGAAATGAAACACAGATACAGGCAAGAAAGCAATGAAAGCAATACCACCGACTATAAT
Organism: Eptatretus burgeri; assembly: GCF_056783735.1. Lineage (NCBI taxonomy): Eukaryota > Metazoa > Chordata > Myxini > Myxiniformes > Myxinidae > Eptatretus > Eptatretus burgeri. The sequence continues at coordinate 64,336,805 of NC_140969.1, forward strand.
TATTAGCAATGTAAGGCACTTACACAGGTTTACTTGTCGGACACGGTGCCAGCCACACACACACACACACACACACACACACACACACACACACACACAGACACACACACACACACACACACACACACACACACACACACACACACAAACACAAGAAAAGACCTCCCTTTAGTGGTCGTCCAGTCTCTCTCCCACGACCGTCAGCATGGTCGCGCCTGGTTCTGGCCTCTCACGCGGCCGGCGAACCCTCTCCGGCACCCCTCGTCCAGACGCGCAGGTCCACCAGACAGCCAGCACTGCTGCCCCTCCCGTCCCCGTCTCCACCAACAGGCCGCTCGCCGGACCACAAGCGCAGGACCGAGAGAGGGGAAGAGAGAGAGAGAGAGAAAGAGCGCTTCACCGAGAGGAAGGAGGGGCAGAGAGGGCTTCTGGACCAGAGAGAGAGACAGCGAGCTCGACCCTGGCCACCAAGTGAGAGGAGCACTTTACCCCGACAGAGAGAGCTCATGGACCAGAGAGAGAATGACGTCGACGAACCAGACAGAGAGCTCATGGACCACGCGCGCGGTCCGCCTTATATAGTGCGGGGCTTCACCCTTCGCTCCTCCCCGTTTTCGGCTCCACCTCCCTTCGAGAAGGTTCCCGAAAAGGGGCATTCCCTCACCCCGACCGCCTCACGCTGTTCATCCACCAATCGGCGACGAGCTGCCCTCCCCCTTTCCTTCACACCAATCACGGGGAAAAATAGGCGGGAAAAAATCCGCGCGCCCAAAAGGTAACTCTTTTGGTTCCCTTTTTCGTTCGACGGTTTTAACGCGGCTTGTTGCTTGCGTGGAGGTTTGTTCAAAATAACGATAGAAAAAGAAAAACGCTATCTCAAAGAGTCCAGCCCGGTGAACACGAAGAATTCCCTTTACACAACGGTGGGGAACTATCTGCACATAAACTTCGCGTCATAACTGATCTAAGGACCCTTTATGGTGTATTGCGAATTTCCACAGCTGTAACAATGTATATATATATATATATATATATATATATATATATATATATATATATATATATATATATATATATACACTGTATATCCACATATGTATGTTGATATATAAATATACACATATGTATGTTGATATATAAATATACACATATGTATGTTGATATATAAATATATATATATATTATATTATGTAACATATATATATATATATATATATATATATATATATATATATATATTTATGTAAGCATGTATGTATAAACCTGGCAGTTTATAGTTGGAGAGAAGATGGAGAAGGGAAGGTGGTGGATTGCAGTGCCAAATAACAATGTAAAGGGAGGTAGTGACTCGAGAATGTGGGGGATGGATTACAAGAATTCATGGTTTGGTGTACTTGCGCAGGTGTGGACTGTCTGTACTTCCGCGCCCCGCCCACTCTCGCTTCTGCCTTGCCGTGAAACATTTCTCGTCAAGGAGGGTTACGAGCATCTCAAAAGGTAACAAGTGTCCCATGGCTGTTCGGCGAACCTCGTGCCAGCGCAGGGTTTCTTTGAACTCAAGCGCACCATCGCCATTATTTGTCCTCCTTTGTGTGGTGAGTGGGATGTATAATTGATCCAATGTGAACCTGTGTCGCATTATCAATGTTATTGTATTTTGACGAGGGCAAAACAGTTTCAACAATGTGCCTGCAATTTTGAGCTTGTATAGTTGTATTAGTAGTTGTTGCCATCTCTACACATATATTATCAAACAGATGTTGTTTTATTCTGAAATTCCTTGTGGGTACATCTGGCAAAACTTGTACTTAAGGTCGAGAGGTTAGAGAATGTTGTTCAACAAAGATTTAGGGAAGTGGCGAAAGACAGGCAGGATAATATAATGTGAAGGGGTGAGTGGTAAGTATATGTTGGGATAGCTAAAATGAATGATTAATGACCCAGTGATGGGAAAGAGGTTTTTTCTGGGCACACGAGGTCTGCCAGTAAACCTCTTCTTGTTAAACTCCCAAAATCCAGGCTCATTGCTCACCTCCACTCAGTGGTTTCTCTCACCTGTGAACCATACTGTTCTGTTCAGTCCCATTCTTCCCTCCAGGGCTTCAAGATGACTGTTCGGCCACTACCTCGGGTCATCGCTATCCATACTCTTGATCTTCTCTATCCCAAATGACCCCATTCCCAAGTACTACCCTTTTTCAAGTCATTGTGATTCCCACCCCCACCCCTCTCCCTCACATCTTTATGTTTGTTTGTGCCGGTTGGTTTGTTCCTTTTCTGTTTCATCCCCTCTTTCCCCTTCCTCTTCATGCTGCAGTCCATTCAACTTGTGTGCAGCTTGTTCACCACCATGTGTCCTTCCCCCCTTCCCCTTGATCTCACTCTCACTTCTACTCTGCTGTTGGTGTTTCCCCCTTTACAGTTTGTTCCATTCCATTCTGCTCTGGCTCTTTTATGCGCCTCAATCATGTATACAAAAATAAAAAAGAGGTAGGAAGGAGAGGAATATATATATATATATATATATATATATATATATATATATATATATATATATATATATATATATATATATATATATATATATACATATATATACATATATATACATATATACATATATATATACATATATATATATATACATATATATATATACATATATATATATATATACATATATATATATACATATATATATATATATATATATATATATATATATATATATATATATACATATATATATATACATATATATATATATGTATATATATATATATATATATATATATATGTATATATATATGTATATATATATATATATATACATATATATATATATACATATATATATATGTATATATATATATATGTATATATATATATATATATACATATATATATACATATATATATATATATACATATATATATATATATATATATATATATATATATATGTATATATATATGTATATATATATATATATATATATTCCATGAAAATGGAATAAAAAGGTGAAAGCATGCAGTCTCCCAGCTGAGCCTGTGCCTCATGCTGTCATGGACCCCTATTTGAAATCCATGTACAGTACAGGACAGAATGCTGATTTATCAATTGTCTCCAAACTTCCTTGTTTTTTTTGTGATGTGCTGAAAAACAACATTATGAACCTTGGCATTATACATGAAAATATGGCTGCAGTTTAGAAAGATTACATTTTTTCATCACATTGGTCCTCAAACAAAGCTAACAAGCTAAAATACGGATACTTTGTACTTGAGTGCAAAACCTTCGCAAGTAAGACTCGTTCTTCCTTCGACATAAAGTCCAAGTAGTTGAGGCCATGTATTTATGCCTATCGAATGACAAATCCATTAAAATGCACTAAATCATTATTGTCCTTCCAATAGTGGGTCAAAGGAGTCGGAGAAATTAATGCATGTTACCATGGTGGGTCAGAAGTTAGGTGTTTTTTCAAATACAATAATAATTGTATTTTGGAATGATATCCAGGTCATGTGATACCTAATTATGCTTGAAATATTTTAAAGTTGAATGTTATGATGAACAAGATGGGATTATCACATCCCCAGTAATAGATCATGTATCCAAAATACTGAATGTTTTGTTTGTGTTCAATACCTCACCCCCCCCCCTCCCCGCCCCCAACCAGGTTGTTCTGTTTGGAGCATCGGGTTCCAAGCATCAGCGTGCAAAACGCAAATGGGAACCACCAAAAATAAACATCACAGAAAACATAACGGATTTCAAACCTAAAAGATACCTCACAACGGTGAGTCCTTTCACCGACGAACCAATATCTTCATCTTTAATACTCGTTTGGGGCAGAGACCAGAGCTGTCTCAGTTAATGGTCTCGCCTGAGGAAGTTGACTGAACACACTGGGACAGAAGGTTGTCGAGCATTTACAGTGAAATTGTCCATCGTCTTCATAAGTTCGAGCCTTTAGTGA
>NC_140969.1:64350784-64378284 GCF_056783735.1 Eptatretus burgeri
AATGGCCGTAGAAGGAGAGAGGTGAAGGTGGTGGAGGGTTTTCGGTGGTGGTTTGATGGTTATGGTGCCGTTTGGGAATGGCGGTGATGCGATGATGTGGGAGCGTAGATGGTGGCGGTGGCGTGGTTGTTGTGTGATGGCAGTTGAGACGTGGTTGGTTCATAATAAAGATAGAACAGAAAAAATGGCTAACTCAAAGCATCGCAGCCCGGATGAATCGCATAAATTCCCTCTATACAACGGGTTTGGGCTAACTTCACATGTACCTATGAAGATATCTCACCTGAGGGCCCTTTATGGTTTAATGCGAATTTCCACCCCGTAACACTATATATATATATATATATATATATATATATATATATATATATATATATATATATATATATATATACATATATATACATATATATATATATACATATATATATACATATACATATATATACATATATATATACATATATATACATATATATATATATATATATATATATATACATATATATATATATATACATATATATATATATACATATATATATATACATATATATACATATACATATATATACATATATATATATATATATATATATATATATATATATATATATATATATACATATAGCATGAGATGGCATGGCATGTGAGAGAGTGCAGTATCGGGGTGAAGAAGACTATGTACAAGGGTGATTGACACTGTGTTCTATGGTGATCAATAAAGCCTCCATCTCCTAATTAACTGCCACTCAACGTCATCTTATTACAGTGTATAAGGGTGATGTATAAGACTGCTTCAGCAGCGCTAAACTTCCGGATTTTTTGAATTATTTTTTAAATCATTATTTCATTAAAATTGAAGTATATACTAGAACACTGCATGGAGTATCATGGTCTATGAACTCTCCAGTTGTCGAGATAATCTGTGCATATTATTGAATGAAATGTTTCAAGAAAACAAACTTGAAAACCAGAGCAAGTGTAAAGCAGATTTGTTTCCATAAATGTGGATAAGCAGTTAATGTACACTTTAAACTTTCCAAACAACTTGTCTTTAATGTTGCATAGTTCCTAATTAGTGTACAATCATTTACTTAAACAGTAATCATCATGTACTTAAACGATCACCATTTTCAACATATTGTGATTGCATCGGAATCCTGTGTGCAGGTCGTCACCGACAATGAGAAATTCCACCGTTCAGTTTCGTATCGGCTTGAAGGGCCTGGAGCAGATAAACCTCCCCTGCAGCACTTCTGGGTGAATGAAAAAAATGGGAAGCTTTACCAGATGGTGAATCTTGATCGGGAGAAAAAGAGCAGCTATTCGGTACGTAATTATCTAACCTTACTTGCAATGGGCAGCAGGCAATTTGTTATTCAGAAAACTTATCTTGTTACTGCAAATAAGAAGAAAAGCTTAAATCTCCTTACGTATTCCTGTTATTGCTTCCTTAATCAAACTGAGTGGTTTGTGGGTGTGATTTCCAATGGTGTGCTGCTTCATTGTGGGGTTGCAGATGACGATGCATGCACATGCCATTAATGGCACTTCCTTGGAGGATGATCCCTTAGATATTAAAATACAGGTACGTGACATCAATGATGAAGTTCCTCGGATTACTTCCAAGTCAGGGAAAATAAAAGAAGGGGTACCTGCAGGTGAGCTTGTATAAGGTGAGGAGTTTAAGGGTTTAAGTAGGTCACTAAGAGTTGAGATTTAATTATATATTTTCCATCGTCAATACTTCATCAATTACACATGGTGCCTTTCATTGAAGCAAAATTCACAAAAACATAGTAAGTCAAAAAAGATTTTCCTCTTAGGTTTTGTTGTGATGGACATAATGGCTGAAGACAATGATCAGCCGGGAACAGTCAACAGCCAGGTGAATTACCAGATCGAATCACAGAGTCCAGAGAGGGCCTTCATGATTGACAGTAAAACTGGAAGGGTCACAACAACCAAGAGTTTGGACCGAGAGGTGAGAAACATGTTCATCCAATAAAACTCCCAAGTTAGATATACAGTATATGACAGTGTATATCATTCCCTCTTACCAAAACTATTTTTCTGGACAATATATTCCTGCTTTAACCACTTAATACTTTACTTATTGCCATGGAAACTTTAACTTATTTGTTCATGAATAGTCATGTATTGCTTTTGCTATTACAAATATAATTTTAGTGGGAAAAGTCAGAACAAGGACAAAGTCTGATAATCTATTCAGCAAAAGTTACAAAATGCATTATCGAACTAGAACGGTATTCGGTACAGCGCACACCTCCGCCAGACTGAACTGTTAACGTTTCGTATCCAACTGATAGGTCGGATCTGCATCTGGAACTGAACCAAAATCTAATCTGCTTGCTATTGTCACCTAACCAACTCGTCCACAACTTTTTGAGATATCGTGCTATATGTTGTTTTTGGTCCCATTTCTCAATGGTGAAGAATCGCTTGAAAAATTAAAAAAATTCTTACATCCAGACCTGAGTTCGGATCTTCACCAAGATCGAATCAATTTGTCCTTGTCACACACACACACACACACACACACAACCTGTCAACCAAGTTTCATCCGAATCTGCCCAAAACCTTTTGAGATATCCTTTTCACAGACAGACAGACAAACAAACAGACAGACGGGGATGAAAACATAACCTCTGTCCACCTTCGGTGGAGGTATTCACATTCCCCTTGATTTTTAATGGATGCATCTGGAGGGTTATCTTTTTAACGTTTATAATCCCTGCAAACCATTGTACCATTTACTTTCACTCTACCACTTCTGTTCACTCAGAGCAAACATGTTTGGTTGAAAGTTCAGCTGGAAACCAATCTAGGAAGAATGGATTTCAGATATCACGAAACAAGTTAAGTGTAATTTTGTTTTCTCAAAGACAATTGTTCATGCAAAAATTATATCAAGATTTTTCTTTAAAGTTTATCAGGAAGAAGCCAATCGTTTTTGGTTTCTTCCTGATAAACTTATTTTTTGAAAAGATTGGTTTCAACTGGAAACCAATATTTTTTGATGCAAACCAACTTTATCTCATTTCTGATTTTCTTAAAAGTTTATCAGGAAGTGTTGGTAGAGCACAATTGCCTTTGTTATTGGAGGAAGAAAGGGAAACGGTATTTGATGCAGTTGAAGACTGAGAAAACATGAGCGTGGTTGGGTGCTTGAGGGGTAAAGATAAAAAAAATACATATGCACAAGGAATACACACAAGGAAATTAGATGCAGGTGGAGGCCATTCAGCTCATCATGCCTGCACCACATCAATACTGCACCAATTTAACAACACCAGAGCAAAATAAGAAAAATGTTAAAATAAAATAAAAAAAAATTTTTTTTTCTTTCTTTCCAGGGGAGGGGGCATTGGCGTCGATAAATGATTTTGGGTAAAAAACGCACAATGTAAACCACACAACACCCCTTGATGAGATCCCCACAAACAGCACTCTGTACGCATGCACACAATCACCCATCAATGTTCAAGCTACGTAAAAGACCTGCCAACATCCCTTTACCCCCCCGACATCAAGAAAATTAAAACACAATTCAACCAACAAAAAAAAAAATGGAAAATGAAATGGAACAAGATAAATAAGTCAAACAGTGTGTTGAGTGTAGCTTTGGGCTGGGTTCAAACATGGTCCTGCTTCGGTGTAAGGATCATGAATAGTGTTCTTAACAATGAACGACATGGTCTCGTAATTTGCAAATTCACTTTATTTGCAACAGACTATAGAAGGTGTTATATTTCAAAATGCATCATTCTAGTAGGTTATATAATCTCCTGAACTGGATATGCCACAGTAGAACAAAGAGCTTCCCAGTATCGAAACTAACATCTTCATTTGACTTTTGTTTTGAAAATGATGGAGGAGTTTATTTGAGATTATATTTTGGAATTATTTATGAGCTCGTTTGTGTCTTTTGCTCGAGCTTCCTTGTTGCATTTTGTTCACTGTAATGTTCCCTGGTATCTGTTTTAAGTCGTACATCATGTTAGGTTTTTTTTCCCCCCAACATTCTTTTGCCACAATCCAGCAGCTTAGCTTGCCAAAGGCTAAGGAACTGTTTAGCTCCTTCACATTTTTCCTCCTTATCTTATCATAAAATCAAGTGTTAGATTGTGCAACATAAAATCAAGCACCTGCAGAATTGTGCTTGGCCATATTTGTTTCTCGGATAATGAAATTTTCATTTATGTTGATTTTGAAAAAATTCTTCAATCCCAAATTCTTCGGGAATTTTTACAAAACATTAGAGTAACACAACGGCTGATGTGGCCTGGTGAGCTTAATATGCAAATTTCACTGAAATTGAGCATTCCTCAATATAGTCATTGAAATAATACAATACAAGTTCCCTTGCAAGGAACTTCAGCACAGGAGTAGGCCATTAGGCCCATCAAAGCCTGTGCTCTGGTTGTTTGTGTTCTATCCTCTTTGAAGTTTGAGCATCAAGTAAAAAAGCAGCATGTACCTTTTTTAAGTCTTTGGTATGACTCGGCCAGGGTTCCCAAGTGCACGTGCCAGGCTCAGAGCGGACCCTTTAACCATGACACCACTGAGTTTGGTTTTCATTTCCATATTCAGCAAGACAGATTAGATTGGATGAGTTTATAAAGCAGCTTGAGTGAGCCCAAGTGATTGAACTGAGCTTCATTTCCATTGTAGAATATTGAATCCTACAACCTGATGGTCAAGGTGTTTGACAACGGACAACCAAGCTTGTCCAGCACCTCGAAAGTGTTGGTCAATGTGGAAGATGTGAATGACAACATGCCAGTTTTCCTTTCAACTGAGGTCTGCTTTTAATCATCTGTTGCAAAAAATAGACACTTATTCAGAAGTGTTGATGTTTTTCTTTGTGTGTTCTTTTCTCTCCTTAATTCTTCTTATCATTTACATTATCATTTACATCTTTACAGTTAGAATAAAATAAAATACTCAAAGAAGTTATTGTAAAATGTATAGCAAGCCCTAGAGATTGCTGAATTGTTAACGACTTGTCACTGTTGTGGTAAGCAGTTAGAAGCTAACATCAAGGAAAATGTGAACAACATAGAAGTGGGTCGGGTGAAGGTCACAGACATGGACTCGCAAGGGAGTGATGCATGGAAAGCAAGTTATCAGATCACAAATGGCAATGAGGCTGGTCACTTCAAAATAGAAACAGATCCAGTGACGAATGAAGGAGTCATTTATGTTATCAAGGTAAAATCACTCCTACCCTATTGTTCTGAAAGTGATGCCACATGATCCTTGTAATCACATCCAGTCGTTTTATTTCATCAGATAAATAAATCAATAAAATGTCCTATTATTTGTCAAACTATGGATAATTTGAACATTATCTTCTGTTTGTCTCATGCCACAGGCTTTCGACCATGAAGCAACACAAGCATCATCACTCAGGATTGTTGCGAACAATATTGCATCTTACGTAGGTTCACATTCGAGTGCACAAAACACCAAACCGCTTCAGTTCATTTATCATATAGAAGATGTCGATGAACTCCCCAAGTTTGAGCAAACACTCGTCACATTGAACCGTTCGGAGGGCAGAACTAGGGACAAAACCTTGACTGTGCTAAAGGCAAAAGCTCCATCACAAGATGGGTCAAACACCGGTCTCGGCCCCAACCATCCCATGAGGTAAGGAGGTGATGGATTTGGGTTGGGCTTGAAAATGGCTCTTCAAATTGGTATCATTATTTGAATTCTTATAAGTTTTTTTTTTCTTTGTCGAAATACAATTCAGAATAAGAGTGAATATTGTTATGGTTGTGGGGGTAGAAGGAGGAATTTAATAGGAAAGATAGGATTGAATAGAGTTGTTTGGTCCATAGATGTGTAGGAGACATCTCGATGTAATTAAGTAGGGAAGCTGTGAGCTTAAGTGTTACGTGTCACCACACGGGGGGTGGTGTGGTGTTAATTAGATAGGAATTAAGGATAAGTTTCCCCAGTATGTGATTGCCCTCTGTGACCTACTGTTTTGCATTTACAAGCAAGTCAGGAGTGCCGAGCAGGCAGAGGCCCCGCCTTCTCCGTTTTCGTGCGAGCAAGCCACGCCCCGGAGGTGGAATGGTTGTTCGGTGTGACACCAAGACAGATAGAGAAGCGAGGAGGTTGTTGGTTTTGTTGGTTCAGTTCGGAGTGATTGACGCACGCAGTCGAGAGAGAACATCGCTTGGAGATGGCCTGCAAGAACAGGGCTTTATGGCTTGCTTTCTTTCGACACATAAAGAAGACGGCATGATTCTCGTATTTGTGCTGAGACTAATTGGCTCACATACTGAGCAATATGCTAGCCATTGACTGTTCGGCTGAGCCATGAAGTGTGTACGTTTCTGAAGAGGGAAGGAGAGCGTGCCTCATGGCCTGATCACGGGGTCTCGGAAATCATCTCATGATGTGGGCGATCGTTGTGAACAGACCGGGTGCAAGAGGGGAATGGTCGGCATATTCGATCATGAAAATAAACCGCATGGGGTCTCTGAGCCTTGGTGTTGAATATCGCTCACGAATTGCCTGACGTACATTTTCCCGCTGCGAGAGAGCGGCTTGGCGCCATATTTTGGGCACATCTACACGTGCAGGATGAAGTGGCTTGATTCCAAGTTCCACGAAGACCATCTCTGGACCAAGCTAAGTGCCAGAATAAAGGAAGGATTTTCTTTTATTTCATTTCCCCTTGTCTGCATTTAAGTCTGTGTATAGAGGCGCCTCGACTTTTGGTTTAATTTATCTCAAGTTTATTATTACATTTTGCATTATCCCCTTGTAAATATTTGTGTATTTTCATTAAATTCACGCGGTTATTTTAAGTTGATGCGTCCATGTATTTGTCGTGGGGTTCAAGTATAAACCCCCCTGTGCATCCATCTGTGCCTCCGTCGCTCCACCATTGCGCCCCACCCTTCCCGCATGCATCATAATCTCCGAGAATCAACATGTCGGCCTCTTAAGGAAAACCGCTCTGGGCTGGTGGTGTTAACCACCCATCACCACAAATTGGGTCGGGGGGATTAACCTTAACCGTGCAGCACCGCGGCAATATATTTCTTTTTTAAATATAAAAAATCCTACCTTCCAGTCTATCGGATAATTTTATTTTTTCCTCTTCCTTCACTGGCATCTTCTGACATTTTGCCCTCAATTTGACATGACTCATCAGGTACAAAGTGGGTCATGATCCAGCTGGCTTCATGAAGATCGACCCAAAAACTGGCAAGGTTGAACTGTTGAAGGACCTGGATCGAGAATCACCATATGTGAAAGATGGTGCATACAAAGCGACATTCATTGCCATTGACGAAGGTGGGAAAGTTGTGAAAAGGCTATTGGGATATGACATTCCTCTCCTTTATTTGGAGATCCGAACTGCTTTGTTCAATCCATCGTGCTTTGCTGACATGCATAAACGGGATTGTGGATCTATTTTAACTTGCTAAAGCTTTATCTGCAGTCCAGTTGTTGTTCTAACAATACAATAACAACAAAACCAAATTATTTGTGTCTCCTGTGGATTCAAATTATATGTGCTGCTGTCTGCCGAGCCTTTTGGCTACTATAACTGCCTCTCTCTGGTGGTACAATTTTGAGGTTTCTCTGCAACCGTTGAGTAAAGTTTTATCTTTACTCAAGCTGGTAGAGAATTTTTTTTAATTTACATTCCCACTTTCAAACAGTCTGCCTTTAAAACCAAACTGTAAATCACCTCTACAATAAGAGAGCCATGTGTATAGTGCCTAAGCCTTTGTAGCTATGTGAAAGGTAATATTAAGTGATCCCCGACCGACCCCATTCCTTTTGTGGGTGTCGGGAAGTGTTTTAAGCCCCCACAAAAAAATGGGAAAAAAAGCAAAATTTGATTTCTTCAAAATGCCAACTGGATAACAGCACCGAGAAACGCCGGGTACCCCTGCTAGTTGGTGTGTTAATTTTCCTTCACTCCACTCATAATAACAACCTCAAGCACTTTACCAACAATACTACTAAGTGTTATTCCAAGAAAATTAAGAGAAACACTCAAATTAACTGAGCAGCCTTCAGGAATTGTGCTGCACTGGCAGGATGGCCTAGACCCTAGAGGTATGCACAATTGCCTCTAAGCTGTCTAACCTGGGTTTGAATCCCAACCTAAATATATAAACTGTCATCCTGGTGTTTCACTGGCAGGGTGATTCATCAATGTGTCCCTCGGATGCACGTTAAATTGGGCGTCATATCTATCAGCATTATCTTGTGGACGTGAAAGATCACACGGTGTCCTTTGCGAAAAGTAGGTGAGCTATCGCTGGCACCATGAACAAGTTCCTAAAACACCTGCCTTAACTACTCCTGGGAAGGTAATGGCAAACCACCCAGTATAACCCAAGAAACTGCTTTGGCAGCACCGATGCTCTGTAAACATAGTAAGGTACACCGGAATCAGAACCATTGTGCTTCTAAGCATGCTATTAGGTGACATCCGAATCCCATGTCAGAGCATCAAAGTAAATAGAATTGCCATATACGTATTCCATTATTATACCTTTAACATGCAAAATGTGGTCAGACATTATTCCAGCCACATCATCATTTTTTAAAGAATTTTACTTTTGAGTTTTAATTTTATTTTCATGTGCTGTACTCTTGACAGAGCGTTGGTGCTGCCGAAGCAGTTTCTTGGCAAGGGTTGCACTGGGTGGTTTGCCATTCCCTTCCCAGAGTTGTTTGGCCGTGTTCTATCCTTTTAAATGTTGAGCGTTAATCAAGGAAGCATCCCATACCATTATAAAAGTCTTTCTGGAATGACTCGGCTGGAATTCGAACCACCGACCACCCCCCCCCCCTCCCCGATTCAGAGCGGTAGAATGAGTTCATCTTTTTAATTGCAGGGGACATTTTATCCCACTTTGTCTGCTCTGAATGTTTCATAACCATTTTATGCATTCGACCCTCGTCTAACGTCTCCATTCAAATGGTAAACCATCTCGAGGATGTCCATTCTCTCTTCATATCCTGTGCTAAAATAGTGCTCCCTTAAAGTATTCCTCAACATACTTATCCAAGCTGGGTACCACGTAACATGTTGATTGTTTGTTTGTTTGTTTGTGTGCAGGATATCTAAAAAAAGTTGTTGACGGATCCGTATGAAATTTTGTCGACAGGTTCGGTGTGTGACAGGACTAACTGATTCGATTTTGGTGAAGATCTGGATCCGGATCCGACTACTACAATTTTTAAAGTGATTCATCACCATTGAGAGATCGGGCCAAAAACGATATATAGCACGATATCTCAAAAATGTATTGGTCCAATATGTTCTCGTGGATCAGGCATTACGTGGTGGAGGTATGCTCTCCACCGAGTGCCCTTCCAGTTTGCTATTCTTATCAATACACTTACGTACACCTGTAGAGCATTCCATAAATTCTCAGATAACAAAAAATAGTCAACCAAAAATCTTGCCCCAATACCTTTGCTGCAGAAAATAAAATCTATTTCACAACATGGATTATTAACACAAAATACTTTCTGATGAACTTGTGGTACGAATCCCTAGTTACATCTGCATTGAACCCCTCCTCCCCCACCCTGTAGTAGGTTTTTAAGAATATCATTTTGTACGCATTTGAATTGGTGGCCATTTTTTCCCCCATGCCATCACTACATATTGAGTACTGTTGTACTCCATGATATGTGCGTGTGTATTTTAATGGCTGTCTTTCATGTAACTTTTGAAGGGTCAAGAGTAATAGTGTTATTATCAACATGATGCTACATTTGAACTTGAAAGTTCACTACAAAGGCCATCAAAATCAGATACTTTAAGCCCAATTTTAAAATCAGATACTAATTTCACTTATCGTTGCGACGAGATAGAGCGTAAGGCCAACGTGACATTTTCATTCATATCCCTTATGTGTGGGTTTTATGACATTTTCGTTTTGGTTTCTTCACAAGACGGTAACGCTGTTTCATGAAAATGGCTTTTTAAACCGTGCATGTAGTACAGATAATGCATCCTACTGTACAGAGCAGCTGTTTAACCAGTTCACTCTTTCCTGATCCGTGTTGCAGTGACGAAGCAATCAAGTACAGCAACAGTGGCCATCAATGTGAAGGATACAAATGACAACAAACCATATCTCGTCAACAGAACAATGTGTATCTGTGCAGACACAGTGAGCGAAGTCCTGGTAAACGCCAAAGACAATGACTCTGGCCAAAATGCAGGTCCATTTAAGTTCACACTGCCAAATGAAATGCTGAAGAAGTGGTCCATGTCATACACTCCAGGTAATGGTGCTGCCTCTTCCACTGTTGTGAAAAGCCATTTTAGTTGATGGAAGCAAGTTAACTGTAAAACGTCATTGTGTTTCCTTGTAATATACTTGTAATGCAAGCAAACTGCTGGATTTCATCGTTCGAATTTCCCGAAAAATCTCTCCAATAAAATTGTTTTACGAGTTTAACGGATGAAAAATGGTTTCTTTCCACACTGTCATCCTTTGGCAAGTTTGTAAACAATCATGAAGTATTTCAGACTATGATCATATATAGATAACCCACCATGCCATTACTATTACAATCATTATCTGTTGCATTCAAATACAGTATATATGCAAAGGGAGAGGGGAAGAAATGGGAGTCAGGTTGAGAAAAATAAGAGATAGGGGGAAAGATAATGAGAAAGGAGAAAAGAAGATTTGGGAAGAGGAAGTTGAGAGATTATATGAAGGGACACATCTCGTATGTCAAAGTTTGACTTCAATTTTTTTTTCCATCCTAGGTAACGTGGGCATGCTTGTGCACAATAATGGCCCGATTCCAGAGGGACGGCATATTGTGCCCATAACTGTGCAAGACAACCAGGGCCTGCCAGGAAATGGAAATTTGACTATAAAAGCAATAGAGTGTCAGGACAATGAAAATGTGGCGGACTGTAAGACTGTCACTCCAATAGCAGGAGGCCTTTCAGCCGGGGGCATTGCTGGAATCCTTGCGGGGCTTCTCGGCTTGCTGCTGCTGGGTAAGTGTTACAAGAACGAGTTGCTTAACATCAAACATGGTGTAAGGAGTAGCTATATTAGCAGGTTAGATGGATATGATGTAATATAGCATCCCTCCATCCATCGTGTCCCAGAGCTGCAAGGCCGTTGATGTGTCGAACATTAAAATCCATTGTTAGATTAGGCAAGGTACAAAGACTGGATTGCCACTCCTCTTGTCTTTGGAGTAGAGGAAATGATTTGGAAGTCGGCCACGGTGCCAGCAATAACTTGCCTACTATTTTCGAAAAATGCTTTGGGATCTTCAACATCACCAACAACTGGTGCTGGTAGATGTGTCGTCCAGCTTAACATCCATCCAATGGACAGCACACACATTAATGCCTTGTCCTCCCTGTGAAACACCAGGGTGACAGCTTATAGCTGGGCTGAGATTTGAACACAGGATAGACAGCTCAAAGGGGAGTGCACTACCTCTCAGCTATTATAATTCCAGCCCATGCAATGTCACATAAAAGGGGAGTAAATGGAGGTGTAATGTGCTATTGTGTTCATCACAGCTCTGTTGCTGCTGTTGTGTTGCTGCAAATTGGGAACTGCAAAGAAGATACCAATTATTGCAAGATACAACCAGATGAGAGAGCCACCTCTTTCATCAGGCTTTTCCCCAGATTCATCTGGAAAGCTGTCGAAGGCAAGTACAGCACCATGTCTGGCTGACATTAGTTAGCATGTCCATGATTGTGGGTTCTGGGTATAGCTGATCTTTCAACATAATGTGGTTTGAAATGATATCCACAACCGGGTAATGTAAACCACTCTTCACTAACTCAGATGATATTTAAGATTGTGGTTGTCTCTCTCCATAACTTCAAAACCATGAAACCCAATGGTCTGAAATTTTGCATGCATACTAAGAGAACTCCAAGGTAGTGCATGAAGGAAGATTGGGTGTTTGGGTTAATTAAAACACATCATTTAAAGATAATTAATGGCCTTATTTCATTATCCTTTATCAAGGCGTCATCTTTGGTCAGCCCCTGAGTCAGCCCTCTGTCAGCTTGCTGGAGTCTTAATTCGCATTTTGTTTGACATTTTGTTTGACATGCTCAACAATGCCTTGACTTGGAAGAGGCTGCAATGCTTTATTGGCGATAAAACGCTCATGAAATTTTTTTCTCCCTTTCCTCACTCATATTATTGAGTGCCTGATCATCATACCTACAAATCGCTGTATACAACACAATGCTTATAAACACCTCGAGATGCCAATGTTCCTGGCTTTATTTCATTTCTGTATATGCGATAAACTCTAGAATCTCTGAACATGAGCCAAATTTCAAAATTTAAACTGCAGAATTGACCTTGGCAGCAGTTCCTACTGTTAGTAAAAGTGTTCATTTGCCCAATTCTGACAGTGTTTGACATTCCAGCGTCTC
This sequence comes from Eptatretus burgeri, assembly GCF_056783735.1. NCBI lineage: Eukaryota > Metazoa > Chordata > Myxini > Myxiniformes > Myxinidae > Eptatretus > Eptatretus burgeri. The sequence continues at coordinate 64,363,251 of NC_140969.1, forward strand.
CAGGTGATGCTTGTTAAAACCGATCGCTAATCACTTGCAAAGCCTAAAAATATCCAGAGAGTTATATTCGCACATTATTTGATACTCTGGATGTGTCAAGGTGGTGGTTATCCCCGGATGGTGGTTGTCTCTGAACGGTGGTTGTCTCCAGATGTGTATGGACGGTGGTTGTCTCTGGATGTGTCCAGGCGATGGTCGTTTCCTGACGTGTCCGGACGGTGATAATCTCCTGGCGGTGTTTATCTCCAGACGGTGGTTGTCTCTGGAGGTTTTTTTTTTTTTTTAATCTCCGAACAGTGGTTGTCTCTGGTCATGTCTGGAAGGTGGTCATCCTCGGACGTGTCTGGGCAGTGTTTGTCTCCAGATGTGTCTGGACGGTGGTTGTCTCTCGACATGTCCAAGTGGTGGTTGTCTCTGGACGTGTTTGTCTCCGGACATGTCCGGATGGTGTTTGTCTCCGGTAAAGCGTGCGGATTGCTTTGCTGATGGACGGGTAGGTGATGCATCGACTGGTAAAGTTTTGACAACATGTTCAAAAGCTCCAGGAGTGCAGTTTAGAACTATTTCAGGAAGGTTAAAGAAGACAGTCCAAAATTTGCAAGCTCACTCTGTCCAATATGCAAAAATATTTGAAAGCTAAACACCAGAGAGAGTACCTATTAGTGACGGTTGCGAATGTGGAGTCAAAGAAACCAAAGTCTGCCACAGCAACAAGTTCACTTTCGCAAATGATGATTGAAAAGACATTCACCCCGGTAATTCCCCGGTGCGCTGCCTTTTCCTCCCTTCCCTTCCGCTCCCCTCGTGCTGCCTTTCCTTCCCCCACCCCTCCTCACTCCCCCACCCCTCCTTGCTCCCTCACCCTCCTCTCTCTTTCCCATTCCTCTCGTCACTCTCCCCTCCCTCCACCCCTCCTCACTCTCTCCTCTTCCCCATCCTCTCTCCTCTCTCCCCCTCCCATTCCCGCTTTGATCCGCCTTCCCACTTCCACCTTGCTACCTCTCCCTCGTCTTTCTCCCCCCCCACCACCACCTCCCCCTCCCCACCACCACCTCCCCTCTCCTCTCTCTCTCTCTCTCTCTCTCTCTCTCTCTCTCTCTCTCTCTCTCTCTCTCTCTCTCTCTCTCTCTCTCTCTCTCTCTCTCTCTCTCTCTCTCTCTCTCTCTCTCTCTCTCTCTCTCTCTCTCTCTCTCTCTCTCTCTCTCTCTCTCTCTCTCTCTCTCTCTGTCTCTCTCTCTCTCTCCCTCTCTCTCCCTGTCTCTCTCTCTCTCTCTCTCTCTCTCTCTCTCTCTCTCTCTCTCTCTCTCTCTCTCTCTCTCTCTCTCTCTCTCTCTCTCTCTCTCTCTCTCTCTCTCTCTCTCTCTCTCTCTCTCTCTCTCTCTCTCTCTCTCTCTGTCTCTGTCTCTGTCTCTGTCTCTCTCTCTCTCTCTCTCTCTCTCTCTCTCTCTCTCTCTCTCTCTCTCTCTCTCTCTCTCTCTCTCTCTCTCTCTCTCTCTCTGTCTCTCTGTCTCTCTCTCTCTCTGTCTCTCTCTCTCTCTCTCTCTCTCTCTCTCTCTCTCTCTCTCTCTCTCTCTCTCTCTCTCTCTCTCTCTCTCTCTCTCTCTCTCTCTCTCTCACACCCCTGTCTCTCCACCCTCCCCCACTAGTATTCCTGTCAGCGAAGTGACGGGTAGTATTTTCTAGTGATTGAATAAAACTGAAAATGCTACTCTTATTACAAATGCTGTATGGTCAATACAGTTATGGACACAAATAAGATGCATGTTGATGAAGTATATGATAAGGTGGTAAAGTGCAATAAAATATGGAAACTTATGAGGGTTACAGAGAGTTTGGCTGGTGAAGGCCAGAGTGTTTATCTGTGTCGGCGGTCAGGTAGAATAATGGATGAAATCAAGAATACATTGATTGAGGTATGAAAAGTGCTGTGGGAAGCAAGGAGAAGCTGACATTTCTGGCATTAACCCTTTGACAGAGCAAGAAAAGTGACATGGAGCTTTGATTTTTGTGATTGCTTCAGGTTCCCGGCTCAGCTGTGCCATTACTTCTTGGTGGGGCTGCTGGAGGGGCTGCTGCAGGATTTTCTGGAGAACTCAAAGAAGCAACAGCATCAAACAAAGGAAGTGGTACTGCCATGGGTGGAGGAAATTATCAGGAAGAGACTAAGACAATTGAGGAATCGACTCACAGCTATCAGGTGGGAAAAAAATAATTTTTTTTCAGGCTTAAATTTTGACTACCATATCCTCCAACTTCTTTGACAGTCTTCCAAACATTTTAAGTGAAAAAGGAAAACAAAATGCTTAATGAAGATATGTGTGATTAATTGCTTGGTTGATTGCTTGGTAGTTATTGGTTCTATAACACACAGCTGTGGAAGATCAAGCAGTCTGATCATGAACGCTGTTCAGCCAAAAATGATGCATCTCAAACTCCATCTTGTTTGTTCATTTCTGTAGCATGCTGGTATGGGGGCTGCTGGTAGTTCTGCGACAGGAGGTGCTGGTAGTTCTGCGAAAGGAGGTGGTGGTAGTTCTATGGGAGGAGGTGCTGGAGGGCAAGGCTTTGGCATGAATCACAGTGAGATCAAAGTCATGGATGAAGTTACTCATGCCAAACCTTATGGGAACGTAAGTCCTCTACATTTTCTAAGTTATGCTTGGCTTTCTATTTGATTGGGCAACTGATCCACAGAAATCTGTACTTGTCATTATTAGTTCCCAAATCAATCAATGAATACAACAGATGGCTTGGTAATGGGCAGCACGTTGGGCATCACCACATTGGCAAACAACAGCCTACAATGGCAGTCCAATGAGATACTTGCAGAGCAGTATGGAAAACAGCAGGTAAGCTCTCCACATTCTGATCACACTGGAAGCAACGTGGCACTCGTTTTAATTGCAAAGTAGAGCAGTTACAGATGCTATGATGAGGATAGGGTGTGATGCTTTACATTGGGCAGTGGCTTACAATATTACAAGGGATACCAGTAAGAGTGATGCTTGGTCATAATGGCTTTATTGGTCATAATGGCTTTAGGGTAATGCTGGTGATGATGGGACCTACAGATGCAGTTTGCTGCTGGTAATGCCGGTGTTCAAGATCGCTTGTATGCACCAGTAGAACATCAACACTACAACTTCGCGGAGCAAATGGGCACAGCTCGAAGTGATGCCACCGAGTACTATGTCAATGAGGTAAGGAAAATGTTTGAGCTCGGCAGAGATTTAAAACTTTGGAAGGGTGTGAGAGGATAGGTGTGCATAGGCGTGCTTTGCGTTTGAAGAATACAACAAAAATATGCAAATAGTATTGGAGGGTTTCACCATTTATATGATGGACCTTTTTGATTAAAGTGTAAGGATTGATACGGGGTATTGAAATGGACTGGTTATTCATTGAGGAATAGTTATGAGGAGCTATAGAAATGGAAATTATGAGTAAGGCATTTGAGGAAAGAACCTGGAGATCAGATGGTGGAGAAGGGTTATTATTTTGGTTTGAAAATCACTTAGGAAAGACCTCACTGGTCCATAACCACAAGCTTTCTTGGGAATAATCCAGTGACATACGAGAGCTGCAGTTCATGAGCAAACATGCTTTGAGAAAATTAAACAAGCAATTGTCAGTCTTTTTTTGGTCCTAACCTGAAAACTAACACAAGGGAAGCCAACAACCTTCACATTTCAACCCACTGTAGATTTTCACAGCCTGAATAATTTGACCCGATGTAGCGCTGAATTAGCTTGGAGAAGGCCAAAAGCAACAAGCATCTTGAACCAATGTAGAAACACCAGTGGAGTTGTATCTTGAAAAAAAACAAACAATTATCAATTCAAACAGATCCGGCAAATCTAAATGTTTCAGACTTTGCTTAAAGCAGTCACTCAACCAAATTTGAGCTCAAAGCAGCTCACGGTCCCATAATAGAATGGTACAACTACAGGAATTTATGGTATTTCCTTTATTCCCAGATAAAGTTAGATGATCCTTCTTTGATTGAATACCTTCTTCTTCTTCTTCTTCTTCTTCTTCTTCTTCTTCTTCTTCTTCTTCTTCTTCTTCTTCTTCTTCTTCTTCTTCTTCTTCTTCTTCTTCTTCTTCTTCTTCTTCTTCTTCTTCTTCTTCTTCTTCTTCTTCTTCTTCTTCTTCTTCTTCTTCTTCTTCTTCTTCTTCTTCTTCTTCTTCTTCTTCTTCTTCTTCTTCTTCTTCTTCTTCTTCTTCTTCTTCTTCTTCTTCTTCTTCTTCTTCTTCTTCTTATCCTTCTTCTTATCCTTCTTCTTATCCTTCTTCTTATCCTTCTTCTTATCCTTCTTTCGTATGCAGCGCAGGATTGCAAGTGGCATCATTGGCTGTGCCGCTAATGCAACGACCTCTGCATGTTAGGGGAGGAATTTGTAATTTGTTCATGGTACCAGCGATAGCTCACTTAATCTTTACGAAGGACACCGTGGGATCTTTAATGTCCAACAACTAATGCTGGTAGATGGGACACCCAGTTTAACGCCCATCTGAGGGACGGCATGCACATTTTTGAATCGCTCTGCCTGTGAGGCACCAAGATGACAGTTTGTAGCTGCATCGAGACTCCAACGCATGTTTGACGGTTGAGACGAGTGTGCATACCTCTAGGCCATCATGGCAGTCCATCACATACCTTACAAGTCAGGCATACTCTTAACTCTGGTAGTCTGGATAATTGATCAAAAATCTGAATATATGAGCAACAGTGAAATGTTCACTTAAACATATATATATATATATATATATATATATATATATATATATATATATATATATATATATATATATATATATACATACATACATGCATACATACATGCATACATACACTCACACACCTTAGTGCTGTTTGATGAGTCTTAGCTGCTCAGCAATTTGGAAAACTCACATGAATCATTTCTGAACCACACATGGAAAAATGATGTTATACAGGATCTCAGTTCGTCTTCCTTTTAGGACCATCTACATTTTACATATTCAGATAGACGTGCAAGTTGAGAAAATTATTTGATAAATGCTCAGTAAATAGGAAGAAAGGGAAGATAGGCAAATTGAAGTCGGAAATAGAAAGTGGTTGGAATTGAAAGAAGAGACGATGATGAAGGGATAGAAAGTGGATGGATGTCCGGAACGTAGAGTAAATTGTAGATAGCCCCTTTCAATGCAAGTAACAGACAATTGTACTTCTCTGACTTTAAAACTGAAATGGATAACTCGGATAGTTGGACTTGAGTAAAATTCAAGTTTATTTGGAAGGCCGGTCAATCTCAACGTTATCCTGAATATCTTGTGAAATCCATCATTTTCATTTTGGAAAATTTTACATTTTAAAATTGTGTTTCATGGTGACGATTATCCTTTTGATAGAGTTTTCATAAATGTTTGTTTTTGGGGGTTTTTTTTTTTTTTTTACGTTTGGGCACATGAAATGAAATCATTTACTCTCCAGACTGTGAAATTTCCTGAATTTATTTTCCTTCCTTCCCTCTTTTTCCCATTTTCCTTCTCCCACAACAGAGCCTAAGGTTATTGGATTCAGACTTGTCAGTTGCTGCCGGTGATGTGCGTTTGGTTTACACGTACGAAGGCAGTGGAAATTCCGTAATATCACTGGATTGCTGCGACTCAGACGACAATGATTTCCCTCATGCATAGGCAGCTTCAACCAATGGCAAATACATTGGCTCAACTTCCCCAGCTTCAGGATCGCACATTTACACCTCTCTTCATTGCAGACACTCTTGCCAGGCCAAATTAAATGGTTGCAACTTTTAAGCTTCTTCATTTATCTGTATAACATAGCTTTTGCTTTACTGGTGGTTGATTAAGAAGTACTTTAATCGGGTTGGTATCCACACTCAATGGGGGGGGGGGGGTTCAGGTTCAAACACCATTTATTATCAAGTCATCTGAGAATAACCAGAATCGATGGTGTGATGGTCAGAGCATCCACTCTGAATTTGGGAGATTGGTTATTTAAACCCCAATGGAGTCATACCAAAGACTTTAAAAATGTTACGTGCTGCTTCCTTGCTTGGTGCTCAGCGTTTAAAAGGATACAGCATGGACAATGCTGGGAAGGCAATGGAAAACCACTCACTATTACCCTTGCCAAGAAACTGCTTCAGCAGCATCGACACTCTCTATAAAGAGTGTGTTACTATGATGATGATGATGATGATGATGATGATGATGATGATGAATTGTACATGTTTTTAAAATCATCCAAAATTCAATTTAATTTCTTCTTGGGCATTCTCAACCAAAGTGGTACACTTTTAATTACTCTCATGTACATATATAAATATGGAAAAACAATGTACAACGAATAGCAATAATTGCATTATGTTTAGCCTTTTCACTTTGCCATGTCAGGCAAAGTGAATGACTTTTATTTGGGAAATGTTCATCTGCACAAAGATCATGCAACTTGGGTAATTATTACCTCCACCACCAAAGGTGAAGGACGTTATGTTTTTCACCCCATTCTGTCTGTTTGTCTGTCTGTGTGCAGGATATCTCAAAAAGTTATGTACGGATCCGGATCAAATTTTGTGGACAGGTTCGGTGTGTGACAAGAACGAACTGATGAGATTTTGGTGAAGATAGGAATCCGGATCTGGATATGAGAATTATTTAATTTTTAAAGTTATTTTTTACAATTGAGAGATGGAGCCAAAACGATTATATAACATGATATCTCAAAAATGTTTTGGGCCCGATATGTTCTCGTGGATCAGGAATTACGTGGCGGAGGTATGCACTCTACCGAGTACCCTTGAGGTTTCAGTGTGTAATGTGATGCATTTGCATTTTTCTTTCACTGTTCTTTCTGCTGTCATATTAAAGGGCTACTTTTTATTGTTTATTTTTTTTGTTTTTTATACATTAATATACACTTACAAGAGACTCTCATTAGTTGTCTGTCATCTTTCCTGCACACTACCAATAAATGAAAATTTGTTCCAACTTTGAGTTCATTGCCTGACTATAAATTTGTAAATCATAACATACTATAAGTAAATTGTAGATTAAATAATCTATGAACTTCAAGGGGTTCTTAAAGCAATGCAAATGATCCTTGAGCCAACTCACAAACATTTTGTTCTCCTCACTTTGTGACTGATGCAAGAGGCTGATATATAAGCACACCTGCAAGATAGATACGGACAGAAGAGGCTTATTACCAGCAAGAAACAAGCCTGGTGTTGGCTTCGTGGTTAGGGTGGTGGCTTGGGATCCTTGGATCCTGAGCTCAAGCCCCATTGGCCACTGAATTAATACACCAGGGGGTTGACTCAGCCTGTCATCCTTCCGAAGTCGTGAAATGAGTACCAGTGTGTACTGGTACAGGGGCACTGCATCAGCGATACAGTCGCGCTTCCAAGAAATGAAAGCTTGTGGAATCATCTACATCTGCACTATCTTGAGTGATGAAGATAGTTGTACGGTGAGGGATGAACAAACATAAATCAACACATTCAAATTTCGATGAGACCAAACATCACAATCATTACTGTGCATGTTCTCAATCACTTATCCATACCCAAGATACCTACCAGTCCTGAAAATATCCCCAATGCTGATAGGTACCTGTTGAATTCCAGTTTAAACTTATCTATGGTTTGTCCTAACAATATTCCAGGGAGACCATTCCATGACTATAACCAGGGGTTAACACAATTTTTTTTAATTTGGTTCTCCAATGAGTAACAGCAGAAATGGTTTGGTACTGACGCAAAAATAAAAAAAATCAGCTTTGAGCATGCTCGTCTGCTTTCCCAATCACCACTCCAATTTTGAATGCGCCTCTCAGCTTTGTATGCATCTTACTCCTCTGTAAGTGCTCTCTCAGAACCTGACTACCAGTTGTGTGAACCTGCTGAGTCTGAATGAAACTCTATGGGATTAACATTGTTGTTCTGCCTGATATGAAAGTGTTATTGTTGTTCTGGATTAAACGGAACACTTTACTCAAAGTAACCTTTCTATAAAACAGTTTGCAAAAGTTTACAATGAGTTTTTGTGGTTTATAAAAGAAAACTGTCTTTTTGTAATCTGTGGCTGTAGATGATAGATTTTTTTTTAAGTCTGAAAACAGAAATGAGCTTGATGGTACCAGCAAACTCACTGATGAGCTGTCATGCCCAAGTTCAAACCTCAACGTAGCTGGAATCCATCATCCTGGTGTTGTGCAGAGCGATGCATCACAAAGTGTGGGGTCGCTCAGATGGACGTTAAACTCCACGTACCATCCACTCGTATTAGTTGGTGGAGGTTAAAGATCCCACCATGTTATCCCAGCCTGACACGAGCAAGAGCCAGCCAGCATCCATAGAGCTGCCAGTGTGTACTGATAACCTGATCAAATTGCCTCCCTATCGCTGGGAAGCCAATGGCAAACCACCCAGTGTAATCCTTGCTGTGAGATCTCTTTGGCACTGCCAAAATCACCCATAAGTATCCCATTAAAGACTTGGACCACCATTGATGTACAACAGGTTAAATTCTTTCATAAATTAGATAGTTAATCGAATACCTTACCCCATGCAGTCTTGAGAAAAGGGACATGGTAGGGGTCTTTTAAACTCTGGCTTTGCATTCCCGAGCACGGTCTACATTAGCTTTGTTTGTGAACTTTGAATAACAAGCACGATGGTAACCATATGAAGCCGATGGGTCAAATGGAGCACTTCAGAGCTGAACCTTCTGATAACTCTGCTTTCAGCTGAGCACACGGCAAATTTGATTGGTTGAAACGGTGTGAAGATTTGGCCAAACACTGCTAACTTGAAGGTTTTTGGAAGTGCCAACAAGGCGATTTGTGTTCTATACTTCACGTATATAATTCAATTGAAATAAAATAAAAGTTTTAAAGGCTGTAGAAAAATTTTTTTTAGGAAGTTTACCACTATTGATGCCCCGTCTTTTACACCACCTTTTAACCACATTCAAATCGTTCTACATGGCTGTCGCTCATGTCAGTTATGATGTCCCGAAAAACAGTAAGTTTCCTGTTTGGAAGCATTTTCAATTTTGTTTGATTGCCAGACACACGGAAAGACTGAAGCAATTACATTACCGTGAACAAGTGCGCATGAATGATCCGGACAAAATTCTGCACAATTTGCCATATCCATTGCCAAAGTACTGCTCAACTGGAGGTTCATGTTCCGATTCATGTTCGACAGTGTTCAAAATATAAAATTCAATTTAAATTGAAAAATTCCTCTCTCATAGAAATAGACGCATGAACCAGTTGCTTAACCCCGCTTTGCGCTACGTGTGCGGGGTAAATATATGTTTCATGTAATCAAACTGTAGTACTTAGCTTTGTCCAAATAAAGCCAAACTATGACATATGAATTATTTCACAAAACATTATTTTATTTTGTAAAAAATAAAGCGTGGGATACTTCAGAAACTTGTGAATGCTAACTCCTTTCTGGTGGCATCACTGCAACCAGGAATAATACATCGAGTTGGCATATTGATCTTGGCTTATGAGAAATGTCGAATGGATTTGTCTTCTCTGAATGAACATAGTGCAGATTCCACTATCAAGAGGATGCAAATGCAAACGAGTTGAAAAAAGAACAAAAGAGAACGTTTGTCAATGATGCATGTGGTCACGTGGTACATTGGTGACATCCTGAAGTCCATGGGTTGGGGCTTGGAAGGAATAAAACACTGGAAATTTATTAAAATCTTCAAATCAAAAGCTTTTTTTTTTCACATGAAAATATTAATAAAAAAGTTTAATATCTTAAATACAATTTGCATTTATATATTTATATGAATATAAAGTTTGAATTCAGTAAATATCCCTTTAAGGTTTCAGAAATTTTTTTTTAATTGGTGATTTACTCTATCGACTCCATATCCCTGTTGAAGTTCACTCTGTGACCGAAACTTTGGACCTGAGCCTTGTCAACAGACAAAGTTTTCTTGGTTTATGGTGCCTAGTATGAACACCCCAGATGGTTTTTCAGTTGTTCAGGGTGTCAGCTTGGTCATCACTCGGTAAGAATACACAAAGAAATTAGATGCAGGATCAGGCCATTCAGCCCATCATGCCCACACGACATCAACACCAAACGAACTTAAATAAAACAATAAAAATGTGAATTTGTTTTTTTGTACTTTTCTTTCGTTCTGGGATGGGGGGAGTGAGTGAAGGTGGTTCGTGGATGAGAAATGCACAACATCAACCACACACCACCCCTTGATGAGACCCCCTACAGACAACACTGCACAAACATGCATACAATTTCCCATCCATGCTCAAGCTACCTAAAAGTCCTGCCAACATCCCCATACCCCTCTATCTCCAATATTTCCAGATACCGATGTAATTCCAATTTCAACTTATCTTCTGTTTATGCTGCCAATACCTTTTCAGGGAGACCATTCCATGCATTAACGGCTCTGAATGAAAGACCCCTGCCTTCCTTACCATTTAAACTCTCTTTACTCTCAGGCTATGGACCCTGATTCTATCACTGTCTACTCTGCTGAATAATTATTCTGCACTTATTATGTCTACACCCTTCATTATCTTAAACATCTCCATCATATCTCCTCGGAACCGCCTCCTTTCTTGTGAATAAATCCCTGTCTCCTTCAGCCGCTCCTCACAGCTGATTCTAGCTCGGCCCGGAATCAATCTAGTAACCCTACGCTGAACCCTCTCTATGGCATCTATGTCCTTTCTGAGTTGTGGTGAACAGAAGCACACAATATGCTAGATATTGCACTCACTAAATTCCTGTACAATGTTAATACCACCTGTTTTGAGTTATAATTGATCCCCCTCCGAATACAACCTAAAACCCGATTTGCTCTTCCTGTAGCTGTCTGGCATTGTGCTGCTTGCTTCCCTCCCATATCTATTACCTCCCGCAGATCCTTCTCCTGTGTGACATGCTCCAAAATTACCCCTTGCATCCTGAAATCTCTATTTTCATTGTTCTTTCCCATCCCCAACACCTTACACTTGCTCAGGTTAAACTCCATCTGTCAATCTTTTGCCCAATCAATGCAAGTATTAATACTTTCCTGAATCTGATCATGACCCGATCTGCTATCCACCTTTCCTCCAAGCTTGGTATCATCTGCAAGTTTGGAAGGCTTACTCTTCACCACACTATCCAAATCATTAATGTAAATATTGAATAGTAATGGTCCAAGTACTGATCCCTGAGGTACTCTCTACTTACATCCTCCCAGCAAGACATCCTCCCACTCACAACCACTCTTTGTTTCCTCTCACTACGCCAGTTTGCAATCCAATTAGCTACCTGACCAGCCTCTCCACAAGCCCTCACCTTGGCTAACAACCTCCGATGTGGTACCTCATCTAATGTCTTCTGAAAGTCGAGATATACTATATCCACTGCCTTTCCCTCATCCGCCCAATCAGACACTGCTTAATATAACTCTAAAAGATTTATTAAACAGTAATGACCTTTAGTAAACCCATGCTGACTTCCTTTAATTAGTTTGTATTTATTTAAATGGTTCCTCATCTGGTCATGAATTAATGTCTCCAACTCCTTCCCCACAACTGAACTCAAACTAACAGGTCTATAGTTTCCCAATTCTTCTCTGGATCCTTTCTAAAATAATAGTTTTACATTTGCTATTCTCCAATCTTCTGGTACCTGTCCTGACTACAGTGAGCTTTTCTAAAATATCCGTTTAACATCTCGCTTACCTGCTCAGCCACTTCCCTCAATACTCTCGGGTGCATATTATCTGGACCCAGAGCCTTATCTTCTCTTAGATTACCGAGTTGTTCCTTTACTTCCTCCACTCCAACCTGGATCTTCTGTCAAAAGTCCTTCCTCACCTCCTTGATAGATACTCTCATGTATTGGCAATTCTCATGACTGTTCTTGTGTAAAAGTTGAAGTTAAATACCTGTTTAATAAGCCTGCCATCTCACTTTCATCACTAACCACTCTCCCAATGCTATTCCTCAATGGACCCACACTGGTCCTAACCTGTTCTTTTCCCCTGATATACTTGAAGAAAGCCTTGTTATTATGTTTAATATTCTTATCCATGTCCTTCTCATACTCTCTTTTTTGGCTTGCCGAGTTATTTTCTTAACTTTCCTGTTTACTTTGATAATGATATAAATCTAACTCCAGTCCTGTTACTACCTCTGCCACCGAAGGTGAAGGAGGTTATGTCTTCACCCCTTTCTCTTTGTTTGTTTGTCTGTTTGTGTACAGGATATCTCAAAAAGTTCTGGACGGATCCAGATGAAATTTTGTGGGCAGGTTCGGTGTTTAACAAGGACGAACTGATTACATTTTGGTGAAGATCCGGATCTGGATCCGACGACTGGAATTTTTATTCTATTTTTTATTTTATTAAGTGATTCTTCATCATTGAGAAATCAGGTCAAAAATGATATATAGCGCAATATCTCAAAAAGTTGTGGACAGATTCGGACGAAACTTGGTGGACAGGTTGGGTGTGTGACAAGGACGAATCGATTTGATCTTGGTGAAGATCCGGATCTGATCTAGACACGAGAGTTATTTAATCTTTAAAGTGATTCTTCACCATGGAGAGATAGGGCCAAAAACGTCCAATGGAAGACGGCCAGGGAATCGCGCGATGGGTCCGGCCAATCAGGAGGTGAGTGGCCAGGAGAAGAGGCCCCTCCCTCATGAGAAGAAAGTGTGGTTGTTGGGATGAGCGAGAAAAGTTTGCCTGACAAACTACCTGTGCCGTTCAGCCTGACACGGGCAAGAGCCAGCCAGCATCCATAGAGCTGCCAAATGGGACGTAAAACGTCAATGGAAAAAGCTGGACGTCAACGTCGGTAAAAGAGAGGTGTGTCGAACGTCAGGTAAATGATCCAGAGCCGTATTTGGCCGCCAGAATAACCATTCAGGAAAAGCCTGCGCTGGGCTTAATCAAATGTCCTGTATCCAAAGTGTAAATAAATCTCCCACCTCCAAGCCAATGTGTCCCTATGGAAATGGGGTAGAACGAACCTCCATTGGGATAACAGCTATCTCACATGCATGAACGTGACGTAAAGAGGAAAAGGCCACCCCATAAGAAAGGGAATCTGTTCTATACCCTTCTCCAATGCATAAAAGTGTTAGAATCCCACCAGACAAGAGGATGGGTCTATCCTGGACATGCATTTATGGAAATAACTATCTGAGAACCTGAATATTGTGTGCATTAGTTGGATCCGATTCTGAAATCCAGAATATATATATATATATATATATATATATATATATATATATATATATATATATATATATATATATATATATATCCACACAACTGGTCAAAAGTTTTAGAACACCCACATTTTTCCACTTTTTACTGAAATTTAAGCAGTTTAATGTTTCAATGTACTCTGATATGAAAGCAGAGAACAAATAAACAATTGCAGATAAAAAAGAAATCATGGAATCATTTTTTTGAACAAAATTTAATCCAAATTTTGGACTCATCAAAGTAGCCACCTTTTGCAGATATAACAGCCGAACATACTCGTGGAATTCTTTCCACTATGAAAATCAAATATTGTTCAAAAAGTTCTTCCCAACACTGTTGCAGAAGTTCCCACAAATGTGTTGCACTTGTAGGTTGCTTTGCTTTCACCCTTCTGTCCAGTTCATCCCAAACCAGCTCGATGGGGTTTTAATCTGGAGACTGTGCTGGGCATTCCATGATTTGAAGAATACCGTCTTGACCTTTTCTTCGATGGTAGTTCTGACATAGCCTGGAGGTATGTTTTGGGTCGTTATCTTGCTGTAGGATGAACCCCTGACCACCTAGGCATAGACCAGAGGGTATTGCATGGCACTGCAAAATGCTGCACGGCAGCCTTTTTGGTTCAGCATGCCAGTCACTCTGTGCAAGTCACTGACTCTGGATCAAGCAAAAGAGCCCAGATCATCACGCTTCCTCCTCCAAGTTTGACAGTTGGTGTCACACACTGAGGAACCATCCTTTCGCCGACTCGACGGTGTACAAGAACCCTGCGTGATGAACCGAAGATTTCAAATTTTGATTCATCGGTCCATGAGACCTTCTTCCAGTTTTCAGTAATTCAATGGTAGTGCTTCATGGCCCAGGCAAGCCTCTTTTTCTTATTTTGCCATCTTAGTAATGGCTTTCTTATTGCCACTCGACCTGTCAAACTTGCAGCTTGAAGTCTTCTCTTCACAGTTGAAAATGATACTTCCTTACTTCGACCAGTGTTAAGCTGTGCTTGAAGCTGCTGTCTTGTGAGCCGCCTATCACGTAAGCTGTTGACTCTCAGAAACTTGTCTTCTGATTGTGTTGTGGCTTTGAGTCTGCCAGACCTCTTCCTGTCAGAGTTTCCTCCAGTTTCCAAGCACCTTTTGATGGTGTGAGAAACTGTACTCACTGACACCTTTGGCTTCCTTTGCAATTTCTGTAAAGGAAAGACCCACACTTTTAAGGGTTATAATGGTCTGTCTGTCTTCCTTTGTTAATTGTCTTTTTCTCATCATTATGATAGCAATGTACTAGTACTACTTCCTGCAGTTCAATATTGTCCAAATAATGCTTCAGAGGGTGTAGCAACACAGTCTGTTCCAACACTGCTTTTATACAGACAACATAATTATTCTGAATAATCTGCAATTATTCCAACACAAAATGATTCTGCATAGGTTTGTAACTTAATCAAGAAAAGTTGGGACACCTGTAGGAATTGTTTGCAACAACTTTCAAGGCTTAATTTACTTCTATTGCTGCAGAACAGTTGCAGTTGCTAACCCATTACTTGTTCCCTGAAAAGGACCTTTTTTAACAACTCTGAAATTTACATTATTTTTCAGGTTTTTGGTAACCGACTGTTTTTTTTTTAACCTCTGGCAGTTTACCGCTTCACTTTGTACCATTTCAGGTTATTCACTGGACTTGAACTGCTTAAATTTCAGTAAAAAACTGGAAAAATGGAGGTGTTAAAAAACTTTTGACCGGGAATATATATATA
>NC_140969.1:64380784-64565784 GCF_056783735.1 Eptatretus burgeri
CAAACACCATCCATCCATTGGGACCATACTCTGTGTGGAGCATTGGTGCTGCCAAAGCAGCATCCTTGGCTATTGGGCACACTACCAGACGGGTCGCCACTCAGACACAGGATACCAGCAAGCTGGCACTCATTATGCCGACCTTGCAAGGATGACAGGCAGACTCAACCCCACCTGGTATTAATTCAACAGCCTCGTGAAATTTGAACTCAGGATCCCAAGGATATGCCTGGTGTTGGCTTAATGGTTCGGATGGTGGGCTTGGGATCCTTGGGTCCTGAGTTCAAATCCTGCTCAGCAGTTGAATTAATACCATGTGGGGTTAACTCAGCCTGTCATCCATCCGAAGTTGGCAAAATGAGTGCCAGCATGCTGGTATACTGTGTCGGAGTGGCGACCCATCCAGGATTGTGCCCAAAAGCCAAGGAGACTGCTTAAGCAGCACCAACTCTGTGCACAGAGTATGGTCCCAATGGATGGAAGGATTGATCCCTAGGATCCCAAGCCCACCACCCGAAACATTAAGCCAACACCAGGCATAGACAAACACCGCCCAGACACGTCTGGAGCCAAGCTGTCAGGAGACAAACCCCGCCCGGACATAACTACCATCCAGATAAATATGGAGATAACCACTGTCCATACATAATGACTGTCTAGATAGTCCAGAGACAGACAGAGTAGAAGAGAGGGGGGGGAGGAGAGGGAGAGAGAGTGGGGGGGGGGAGGTGAGTTATCAGAGATAATGTTATACTTTGTGAACAACACACACGTGCACACACACACACACACACACACACACACACACACACACACACACACACACACACACACACACACACACACACACACACACACACACACATACACACACACACATAGCTGATATCAGTAATTTTTCGGGAATCAGCAGGTTGGAGTCAGTTTGATTACCGACTCCAGTACTTACAGTACAGAACTGCAAGTACAGTACAGTACTTACTGAATACAACCGAGCCTGGTGTTGGCTAAGTGGTTAGGGTGGTGGGCTTGGGGTCCGAGGGTCCTGAGTTCAAGCCCCGTCAGCCGCTGAATTAATACACCAGGGGGTTGACTCAGCCTGTCATCCTTCCGAGGTCGGCGAAATGAGTACCAGTTCCGGTGTGTGTACTGGTGGAGGGGCACTGCATCAGCAACACAGTTGCGCATCAAGAAATGATAGCTATGCTGGCAGCAAAGCTGCCATACGACCACCACCACTGAATACAACACAGAAACCTTGAGTAGCTTTCACCGAAAAACGTTACATTAATATCGACGTTTCAGGGAGATGATCACAAACATTAATCTTTATAAACAGCTGCGTGTGATGGCGTCCCTACCAACCCTTCCGATTCGTGCAGTAGCTTACCGATTTTCTATAGCTCCCAACACATACCGATTTTATTAGTCAGACATACTGCATTTGGAAATTGTTGTTGGAAAAAATTACTAGTTGTGTTTTTTTTCAGTTTTGCGTTCGTTTCTCACTGCCAAGATCAAGATCGTATTGCACGCGGCTGCTTCCACATTCTACAAAACTCGTGCCTGACCTTGATTTCTTATCTCGTCAGCGATTGGTTCTTGCTTCCAAACTAAGCATGACCAATGGGATGACAGGAAACAGCGGGCATTCATTTCAAGACAACGCGCCATTTTCCATTCATGATCAAGGACTGTAGTTAACAGAGAGGACTCATCGCTTCAGTGCACGACAACAATGCAAACACCAGAAAAGAAAAAAACCACCCCCACGCTGGGTCAACCAGTTTAAGCCAAGTTGGACAACAGAGTTCAAGTGTATCAAGGCTTCGCATAAGGGAGACGGACATGCCTTCTGTGATATGTGTCGATCAGACTTCTCCATCAGTCATGGGGGATACAACGACTTGAGTCGCCACATCAGCACGGGGAAACACATGAGTAACTCCCGCGCGGTGGCCAACCGCATCAAAAATAGCCTTCCAGCCGGTGCGAGAGATGCCGACGTCAATCAACGCCGAGGTTTTATTTCAAGGACTGTTGATGGAGCATAATTTGCCTCTGGCCCTAAATGACCATTTCTCCAAGCTGGTCCCGCGGATGTTCCCCGACAGCGAGATCGCGCGTCAGTACGCATGTGGTCGTACCAAGGTGACTCATATTACGTGCACCATCGCGGGTCAGTCAGTTGATCGCATCAAGCAAAATGTCGGCCGGAACGATTTGATGTTTATCCTAGCAACGGATGAAAGCAGTGATGATGAGGACAAGTTTTTCCCAGTCTTGATCACCCATGAAGATCAGATAACGGGCCTAATCACAACATCATTTCTCGACATGCCAGTAGTCAATTCCGCGACTGGTGAGAATATTGCCATGGCATTAAAGGACTCTACAAAAGTGTGACTTAAGCCTGAAAGTGTGACTTAAGCCTCTGTAGACTGGCCAAACACGTCCTGGTGATCCCTCACAGTAACGCCTACTGTGAGTCCCTTTTCAGCATGGTCAAGAAAATGACAACTGATCAGAGGAGCACGTTGGGACGCGGCAAGGAAGGTCACTCCAAGTCAAGCGTGTACGAGGACAGCCATGGCGTCAGAAACACTGTGTGGTTTGCTGGCAGGGAAGATTAACATCTTCAAGCCGGATGGAGTCAGCTGCTTCTCGTGGAAACCAGATGCCGACCTTCTTAAGAATGCCAAATCTGCCAACTGCCAAGCTCTGAATAGCTAAATGTGGATCTTAACTGTTCAAACCTGAAAACTGTAAATATGTTATGAAATCAGAGTGGCCAGTCATTTCATTCATAAAGATATATCAGTGAGTTTATGTAAACTCTTGTGTACATGTATGGGCACATACATGTAGAGCTTGGAGAGTGAGTAATTTATGGAAACGTGACTGATGATTATGATGTCTTAGAAAAATAAAGATTGGTGAGTTGATCAACCATGTTAAGTTTTCTCTTTTCACTCTAAAAATATGTTGATAGCGAACGTAGTGAGCTTCATACTTAACGCATGCACATGAGAGAATAGGAAACAACAACAACAACAACAACACAATACCTTGGCAATTTGGAATCCATGTCGTTAGCTATGACACTTTTGCTTCCGGGTTTTTTTTTGCTTCCGGTTTTTGTCATGGGGAATGATGCATGCCGGGAGATAAAGGCATCGTCGGAGAGCATGAAAGAACCAAATATCAGACATGGTGTATATTTCCTCCACTGATTTTAATAAAGATATCTCCCGCATCATCAAAAAATAATTTTTAATCGTGATTTACGTTATTTGATCGCTGATCCCGAATCCAGGCCGAAGTAACTGGAAATGGCGTATACAGTTGTGAACAAGTTATTATAGGTAATGAAAGAAAAATTCTACGTTCGCTTCTAGTATTTATTTTTTTTAGATGAGATCCTGTTCTCGGTGGTGTAGTTGTTGTGAAGGTAATGTTGAGGTAATATTTATTTTTTCAGATGAGATCCTGTTCTAGGTGGTGTTGGTGTTGTTATGAAGGTAATGTTGAGGTAATATTAATTTTTTTCAGATGAGATCCTGTTCTAGGCGGTGTAGTTGTTGTTGTGAAGGTGATGTTGAGGTAATATTTATTTTTTCAGATGTGATCCTGTTCTAGGCGGTGTAGTTGTTGTTGTGAAGGTAATGTTGAGGTAATATTTATTTTTTCAGATGAGATCCTGTTCTAGGCAGTGTAGTTGTTGTGAAGGTAATGTTGAGGTAATATTAATTTTTTTCAGATGAGATCCTGTTCTAGGCGGTGTAGTTGTTGTTGTGAAGGTAATGTTGAGGTAATATATTTTTTTTGTTCAGATGAGATCCTGTTCTAGGCGGTGTAGTTGTAGTTGTGAAGGTAATATTGAGGTAATATGCAGTAGTGTGATCACGGTTATAGAAATGCACAAATAATTAATTTGATTTATAGTATACCCAATCACACCTTTATGACTAAAAAATTAACAACAAAACTCGAGAGTAAATACTCTAGCAGTTTTAAGTCAACCTAATTTTATAATAAAGATATCTCCCGCATCATCAAAAAATAATTTTTAATCGTGATTTACATTATTTGATCGCTGATCCCGAATCCAGGCCGAAGTAACCGGAAATTGCAGCATCGAATGTCAGAAGAATTCTACGTTCGCTTCTCGGCTTTGCCTATTCCATATTATATTTCAGCTAACTGTGGTCTCAAAATGCAGGAGATTGCACCATTTTGCTTCATTTTTTGGAAAAAAATTTTCACTGCGACTGCGTCGCACGCCAGCCTGCTGCTTTTCCTTCAAAAAGGGTTGGCAGGTATGTGATGGGTGGAAAAAAATTGGCACGGTAATTTAGAAAACACGTTCATACGGCAAACGGCTTGGAAATCGGGTGTATCAAATATATTTTGCTTTGAAACTCACAAAGAGAATCATTTAACCTTTGTAAAGCAAATCCCATAACCACATGCTTCACAAACAGGCACGAGGACAATGGCAAACCTGATGAAACCAATAATAAAGGCCCAGTCACACCTTGACGGTTTAGCCAGCAATGGCAACGTATCAAAATGTATGTAAAACGCTGGCTTGCGTTGAACTTTTGATGTTTTTTTTTTAAAGATTCGGACGTATTCATAACGAGTTGGTCGTATGCATAACATATTAGTAACGGACACAGAACGTTTTAATCACATATAGATAACTTATACCAATGAATGCTTAGCCTGTTGTCGGGGTTCACAACCTATGCCCAACGATAGTCGAACTTATGCATAGCGCGCTGCACGTATCGCCGACGATCACGTGGCGTAGCCTATTAAAAGGCTGCCGCACAATGATTCAAATCATAACCGCCAGAGAGATGGAAGTGTCAACATCGCAGTCACACCTTGGCGATCTTGCCAGCGTATGCCAACCTCTGAAAAATGCGTCGAAAACGCTGGCGCACGTCGAATACGGTATGGGTAAGTTTGGTATACGTGAATAGAACGCTAAAGTACGCTATCATACGTCGTAGTAAGTGGAGTACGTCTTGTACTTTTAAACGTGTTAAACATTTTACGACGTACTTGCCGTATGTCTCACACATTCTGCATGTGATGGGAATAAGTTGTACGCACAATATGCGATCGTTGGCACACGTCGATAAAAGTTACTTGTAAGTTACTCATAAGTCGAAACACGTCGAGGTAATGGTTAGCGTCAGTGTTCCAGACTCCCTGTTTTTTTTTTTTCTTCGGTATGACGGTGATGTTGACACTTCGATTTCTAGTGTGGTTATAATATTGTTGTGGTTGACGAAATTCACAAACCACCATTCAGGTCCCTTAGGTGAGATATCTCGGTAAGTATATGTGTAGTTAGGCCCAAACCCGTTGTCTAGAGGGAATAAATGTCATTCATGCGGGCTGCGACTCTTCAGGATAGCCGTTTTTCTTTTACTATCTTTATTTTGGACCAGCCGCCATTATTACCACCACCAACCACGTCTCAACAGCCATCACACAACAACCACCAACCACAACGCCGCTTCACAACAACAACCACCAACCACAACTCCGCTTCACAACAACAACCACCAACCACAACTCCGCTTCACAACAACAACCACCAACCACAACGCCGCTTCACAACAACCACCAACCGCAACGCCGCTTCACAACAACCACCAACCGCAACGCCGCTTCACAACAACAACCACCAACCACAACGCCGCTTCACAACAACAACCACAACGCCGCCTCACAACAACAACCACCAACCACAACGCCACTTCACCACAACCGCCACGACCTTTACCGTCACAACTCGCCACCATCGCATCCACACCATCTCGCGCCACTCGTGGGCACCGATACTGGACTCGTGCAGCGTATTCAGAGACATCACAGACTTTCCGAAGAAAAACGGATCAAAAACGACTCACGCCCACTTTTGTTCCGTCCAATCTGTGAGCGAGGGGCGATTTGGCCCCACCTCCAGGGCGTTGGAGGGCGGTCGCTATATGCAAATACATGGATCAAAAAGCATTCACGCCCACTTTTCCTCGGGCCAATGGGGAGCCAGTTAGAGAGGTGAAGGGTCGGAGGCAGAGGGTCAAGGGTGAAAGAGCGAAGCCACGGGGCTTATATAAACGGCTGCGTTCGTCAGTCAAGTCAGTTCAGTGGGCAGTTGTGCGGAGTTCAAGAGAGTCGTCGGTGGAGCTGGAAAGAAGTGGGAGAAGTCAAGAGTGAAGAGTTGGGACGAGCCAAGAGAGGAGACGGAGAGGGCGAGTAGACGGAGCAGTGGAGAGGTGACGGCGGCGAAGGCGGACGAGGGGGTGCTCGCGTCGGTGCCGGGAGCTGCAGAGGGAGAGGCCAGCAACGCGACAGAGGTCGAGGAGGAGACGCTCGCCGCGGGACCCGAGACAGGGTGATATCCTCCTTCCCCCGAGCATCAGCAACCCCCTCCTGTTTCCCCCCGCGCTGAGATAGTGCGACAAAGGGGGCCCCTTTCCCACCCCCTACCAGACACTGTCCGCGAGGCCCGCGGAGTTGAGGCGCCACCGCCGCTCTGCGTCACATCATCAGACGGGTAGGCCCGACACGGTCTCGGCCCCAGGCCCGTCTACCCCCCTCATCCTTGAGGGTGGTTCTTTTTCTTTTGCTTTGGGAATATGTGTTGTCGGCGCCGTCTGTGAAGTAAAATTGTATAAGTGTTGCCGTGTGCCCGGTAGTCGGTTAGATCTGCATTGTTGCATTTGCTTTTTGTGTAATATTGCATTGTCTTCTTCTTTTACATGTGCTTTTGGTGGAATTGTATATGTGTGCTTTCCGTTCATCGCGAAATAAATGTGCTTATTGTTGAACTGTTTTCCCGCTTCGCTTCGTCTTTTCTTTCATTGAATCTCCATCTTGCTTCACGTAAAGGGTTGGTCGTGGGCTAAAACGCCCGATAATTAATCGAACCGTCGAGGCCGACGAATAACACCGCTCGGTTATCCCGATAGTACGGAACGGGTCGCTTAAAGTGGCCCGTGTCCGAAGTCGACCTGCGGCGAGGTGCGATCGCAACAATATAATATAATTAATAGGCTGCCGCTCAACGATTTAAATCATAACCGCACTAGAAATCGAAGTGTCAACATCACCGTCATACCAAAGAAAAAAAATGCCAGGGAGTCTGGAACACTGACGCTAACCATTACCTCGACGTGTTTCGACTTATGAGTAACTTACAAGTAACGTGTGTCGACGTGTGTCAACGATCGCGTAACATGCCTACAACACGTTACTCATAGGTTAGAAATAAGTTTCGGGTACGCTAAACATTACCTCGACGTGTTTCGACTTATGATTAACTTACAATTAGCGTGTGTCGACTTGTGTCAACGATCGCATAACGTGCCTACAACTTATGGCCAGCGTTGCGGAACTTGTGAGTCATACGCTGGCATAAGTCTAACAAATTTGAGGACAACCGCAAAGTACAACGATGAAAGCCAGCGCACTACGACGTATGGCAGTGTTTTTCAGCATGCTCTCAATGTTTCCAAAACTTACCCATCACGTATTCGACGTGTGCCAGCGTTTGACAGTTTTTTTTCAAAAATCGGCATAACCTGGCTAAAACGTCAAGGTGTGACTGGGCCTTAAGATCCGGGATGAAACTTTACCAGTTACCACCACGGCGCCCGTAACAGACATGGCATGTCCACATACCCGCGGGAGTCCCTACATATCCAAATCTACCCATATGTACCACGTCCGTGTGTGCTGTATACGTACCTCTACATTGTAGTAACTGTCGACTGTACATCCCGATCGGGACACAAACGGCACTGCACAGCTCGGTAAGTGGCTTAAGCACTCAAGCAAGCACTCCAACGGAACGCCTGGCTTGGCAGCGATTACCAATTGCCCTCGACACAACTCTGCACCTGGAAACGCCATTCAGTGTCCGAATTTGACAAATGAACACTTGTTTGTGGAGTCGGAACTGCGGATACATTAAAATCTGGAACTTCTCTCGGTTATTCATTTGCACAAATGAAATAAAGACACGAATGCTGACGTCTCCAGGCGTTTATAAGCATTGTTATATTGTACCCAGCGATTCGGAGCTATGATGAACAGGCATTTCTTTACGACAGACACGTTGACACATGTTCTTTCGCGAGCACCGACACCCGGCTTTTTTGAGAGCGCCCGGGTCGTCATGGTAACCCTGCGCAAGTGAGGCGGGGTGAGCTTGGGTCGGACTCTGCACCCGCCGAGACGGGCCGCAGATATAAAACGAATTCGAGGTCCGTTCTGAGGCAAGAGAAGTGAGAGGAAAAGGGTGAGAGAAGTAAGAGGAGGGAGAAGAGAACGAGAAAGAAAGCCAGAGAGAAGTAAGAGGAGGGAGGAGAAGAAAGTGCAAGAAGCGGGTGTGCACGAGGGAAGAAGCGAGCCAGAAAGGAAGCATGCAGGCCCGCAAGTGAGCAAACGAGCGTGTGGTGCGCATGTGGGTCACTGACCAGCACCAACAACGAGACAATTCGTCCTTCCCAGTGCTTGAGCAAGCGAGCGTGTGGTGCGCATGTGGGTGTGAGCAGCGCCGACAACGAGTGAGGCACGGGTCGGTCACCAACGTGTGAGGCGTGGGTCAGTCTTCGACGGACCGAGTGGGTCACTGGACGTCACCAGTTTCGTGAAGTGTAAGGAGCTGCCCGTGGCGCAGCACCAGGGTCTAAACCCGTGACAGACGATCTCGGTGCCCTCCCAGACGTCGACTGGCATTCAAGGCTGTTCGCGAGAGGGTGCGCGGCAAGGCTGGGTGCTGGCGACGGACGTAACACGCACGCACACATTTCAGGACGTTTTCACTTCACAGATGACTTCTCTCGTGAGCGAGACGATTCTCCCCCCCCCCCTCCTAATGATCTGTTGGGTACCCTTGGCTGTGTTTAGCTGTAAGTCAACCCCTGATAAGCATGTGCGCTTTGTCTCTTTCCTGGCATTTTAATTGATTTTGCTTTGAAATTTATTCTTTTATTTACCTCAGAAAATAAAAAGTTCTTTCCATTTATTTATTTTATTATTAATAAATTATTTATTGACTTCAAATTTGTCCATGTTTGTCCTTTCCTTCCATTGGTCTAGCATTGTCCGAACCGAGATAGACTGGGGGGTCATTACCACAGATTTGACCAAAAATAGTCAGCACGCACCAGCGGTTAAAACGCTCGGCCGCCCGAATTAAAATCTAATCGAGATAACATTGGTACTTTGCCGAGGGCGTGCTCCTCGCTCAGGTAACCACATGACCTCTGGTTAAACGGCATAATTAGACTGTGGACACTGGACGGGTCTCGGCGGACACGGGTGTCAACGTCGATGGAAAAAGGCGGGTGTCGAGTCTCCGGTGGGCTAATGGCTATCTCACGTGCATGAATGTGTCTGTCGTAAAGAGAAAAAGGAGCTTTCCATAAGAGAGGGAATCTATTCTTTACCCTTCTCAACGCATCACATTTATAATCCCACCAGACATGGGGATGGGTCTATCCTGGACATGCATAAAGGGAAATAACTATCTGAGGACCTGGATGGTTGTATGCATTCATCGGATCGGATTCTGAAATCTGTAACAATATATATATATATATATATATATATATATTATATATAAAGTTGAAAGTGTGTCTGTGTGTTTCTCTGTGACCTATGCACGCAAAAGGTACTGGACTGATCCTCACCAAACTTCACATGCTGACAGAACATGTACCCGGGAGTGTCCCGATGTAAAACAATTGTACTTCCGACTTCCGGTTTCCAAATTATGACGTCATCACCTGATTTCGTAACGTTAATTTTTCAAGTTCAGCCGATTGACATGGGGCAAACGCCATATACAATATATCTAACATATGATTTAAAGTTTTTGTTTGTCTGATTGTTTGTCTGCACACGCTAATCTCCTGAATGGTGAAAGATAGGAGCTAACCACTGAAAAAAATGTCGGGATGGGCCCCGGGAAGGTTATAGGCAATGTGGCAAGGCCCCTCGGCTGGGGGGGGGGTGTTTCCCCCTCACCAACCCCCTTAGCCTATGACTGCCATGGCCCAATAGGGAACTGATACTGTGCTCACGTCAGACAGATGTATAGAAGATTAAATTCATTCAAAAAGAACCCGGGCAGCGCCGGGTACATTCACCTAGTGTATATATATGTGTATATATATATATATATATATATATATATATATATATATATATATATATATATATATATATATATATATATATATATATATATATATATATATATATATATATTGTTGCGGGCCGGGGTTCAATGGCGAGAACAACCGCTAGGTGGGGAAAGTTACGTCGTCTCCCAGCAGACTCCCGGAATTGTAGGCCGTCGCTCACGGATAATTACGTGACGCGGCGGTCGCTTAACCGACCGTGGACGCCAATACCTCCACCGCGTGGCGTAGAGTCTTTTTGTCTCTAATCTTCTCTTCTTCTTTCGGCTTGCTCCCGTTAGGGGTTGCCACAGCGGATCAATCGTCTCCATTTCGCTCTATCCTCCACATCTTCCATTGACACTCCAACCATCCGCATGTCCGCCCTCACCGTATCCATGAACCTCTTCTTTGACCTTCCTCTTCTCCTCCTGCCTGGCGACTCCATCTTCAACATCCTTCTCCCGATATACTCCACTTCCCTCCTGTGCACATGTCCAAACCATCTCAATCTCGCCTCTCTCACTTTGTCTCCAAACCGTCCTACCTGCGCTGTCCCTCTAATATACTCATTTCTTATCCTATCCACCCTCGTCACTCCCAACGAGAATCGCAGCATCTTTAACTCTGCCACCTCCAGCTCCGCTTCCTGTCTTTTTGTTAGTGCCACCGCCTCCAAACCATACAACATAGCTGGTCTCACTACGGTCTTATATACTTTCCCCTTCACTCTTGCAGCTACCCTTCTGTCACAAATCACTCCTGCAACTCTTCTCCAACCACTCCATCCTGCCTGCACTCTCTTTTTCACTTCTCTCCCACACTCTCCGTTACTTTGGACAGTTGATCCCAAGTATTTAAACCCATCCACCTTCCCCACCTCAACTCCTTGCAACCGCACCAGACCACCACTCTCCCTCTCATTTACGCACATGTACTCCGTCTTACTCCAACTGACTATCATTCCCCTTCTCTCCAGTGCGTACCTCCACCTCTCGAGGCTCGGCTCAGCCTGCTCCCTACTCTCCCTACAGATCATGATGTCATCCGCGAACATCATAGTCCATGGAGACTCCAGTCTGATCTCGTCCATCACCATTGCAAACAGGAAAGGGCACAGAGTCGATCCTTGGTGCAATCCCACTTTTACCTTAAACCGGTCCGTCATTCCTACCGCACACCTCACCGCTGTCACACTGTCCTCATACATATCCTGCACAATCCTCACATACTTCTCCACCACTCCCGACTTTCTCATACAATGCCACAACTCCTCTCTTGGCACCCTATCATAAGCTTTCTCTAAATCCACAAACACACAATGTAACTCCTTCTGGCCTTCCCTATACTTCTCCATCAACATTCTCAAAGCAAACATTGCATCAGTGATGCTCTTTCCTGGCATAAACCCATATTGCTGCTCACAGATCGTCACCTCTCCTCTCAACCTAGCTTCGACTACTCTTTCCCACACCTTCATGGTGTGGCTTAACAACTTTATCCCTCTGTAATTTCCACAGCTCTGCACATCACCCTTATTCTTGAAAATCGGAACCAGTACACTTAATCTCCACTCCTCCAGAATCCTCTCACTTTCCAAGACTTTATTAAACAATCTGGTTAACAACCCCACTGCCATCTCTCCTAAGCACTTCCATGCCTCCACTGGTATACCATCTGGGCCAACCGCCTTT
This sequence comes from Eptatretus burgeri, assembly GCF_056783735.1. Lineage (NCBI taxonomy): Eukaryota > Metazoa > Chordata > Myxini > Myxiniformes > Myxinidae > Eptatretus > Eptatretus burgeri. The sequence continues at coordinate 64,392,690 of NC_140969.1, forward strand.
CCACTTTTCATCTTCTTCATAGCAGTCCTCACTTCATCCTTACTGATCCACCCCACTTCCAGATTCACTATCTCCACCTCTTCCAACCTTCTCTCTCTCTCTCTCTCATTTTCTTCATTCATCAGCTCCTCAAAGTACTCCATCCACTTTCTCAACACACTCTCCTCGCTTGTCAGCACATTCCCATTTGCGTCCTTTATCACCCGAACCTGCAGCACATCCTTCCCAGTTCGGTCCCTCTGTCTTGCCAATCGGTATAAATCCTTTTCCCCTTCTTTTGTATCCAACTTCTCATACAGCTCGTCATATGCCTTTTCCTTGGCCTTTGCCACCTCTCTTTTTACCTTTCCCCGCCACTCCTTGTACTCCTGCCTACTTTCTTCATCTCTCTGACTGTCCCACTTCCTTTTTGCCAACCCCTTCTTCCTTATACTTTCCTGGACTTCCTCGTTCCACCACCAAGTCTCCTTATCTTCCTTCTTCTGTCCAGATGTCACACCAAGTACCTTCCTAGCTATCTCCCTCACCACTTCTGCTGTAGTTGCTTTTACAGGTGGTGTAATAATCCGGGCTGCTCAGTGCAGTCCCAGGTACATTTGAACTGGCCTTTACACAACAAGGAGATATCCAGGCTGCTCAGTGCAGTCCCCGGTAACGTGGCTGCCTGCAGGGAAGTCCTTGCAAACACTTTCAGAGATGGTCCTGGAGCACATGGTGAGGTTGATATGACATGGTAATGCAAATAAAGGCATGGGCAGGTATTGAGTCAAGGCAAAGGCATAAAAAAGAAAGGCATGACAAATGCAGACCAGGTAAGGTGCGATGCAACGGGTCGGCACATGAAGCTGGCCGGCCTCAGTGTGGTCTCGTGAGGTTGTGGAGGGAGTGTGGTGGAGTTGGCCAGTCCAAAGACGGGCTCGGACCTACCCAAAGGTCTTCCCCCAACCTATTGCCTATGCCTGTCCTTGTCCATACCCACCCCCATTAGCTTGTAACAAAAGAAACAACGAAATTTAGACTTTTTATTTTATTTTATTTTTTTATTTATTTATAATTTTATAACTACGTGTATCCCTCACCCCCTTATTGTCTTTGTTCGGCTAACCTGTCCTGACTGTCCACTCCCAATCCCTAAGATCTCTTTTTGAGGGGATTAAGGAAGAGATAAGCGAATCTGCCTCGAGGCCCAATGAAGCCTCAGAATAACTCCCACAGTTTTCAGAAATTTTCAAGGTGAGTCCAGCGGTCGACGAACTACGAAGGGATGGATGGTGCAAAGGGGTACACGTTTTCTATCTATCCTACCATTTATTTAATCGTTAATCTATCCCCGTGGCTTCTCAACACGCCTGTTTCTTTAAACTATTGGTTCTAGCAACTACGATTCCCATTGCCTGTGTTGGTGTTCGTTATTAATTTGGGCCGGGCCTGCAAATTTTCTCTCGTGCTCTTGCACAATTTTGTGGCTGGCAGCGTGGCTCAACTGGCAGGTATACCCATCTGCTGAACTCGATCTTCGGCACCTCCGGGTCGCTGAGGCTGTCTCTGAGCCTACCAACTCCTTGTGAATGTGGGGGATGCCCTTTCTGGCATCTGCCCCGTCGATGCCCACATGGCATTTTGGTGCTCCGGGTCCCGTTTCCGTGGGCTACCCATGCTCATTCCACTAACTCGGTCACTTGGACCCATGGCCTACTCTGGCCGACTACTTCGGTGCCCAGGGTGCCCTCTACTCAGTGTGCACATTTTACCAGCCACGCTCCCAGCCGTTCAATAGTCTCCTGCACCCTACAAAAAGGTTTTGTGCCTTTGTTCAACACCAACAACCAAACGACATCCTTTTGGGTTATTTAACTAACCCGCTAGCTGTTATTACACTTACCCCGGGTTCCCTAGGGTGGGATTCACTCCACCCCCCAATCATTCGTTCGCACCATGCATCCCACATTCACTCCATTCACACTCGGGTCCGCTGACCCACACTCATTGATCATGTTCCTTTCTCTTTTTTTTTTCTTCACACCAATACTGACGCTAACTGCGTTCCCCTAACTAGCTCGTGCTCCCCGTCATCCATTATTCTAATGCACGTTCCATTTAATTCTATCGCTAAGCTACGTCCCCACTACACGCTCCATGTATGTCCATGTCTCCAATCCATTCTAAATTCTATCCTAAATTCCCCCAAAATCGTGTTACCGGGCCCCATAGAGGACTGCTCATGCCCCATGAGGCTGGTTTATCTTTTACTAAATGCTTCCCCTCACTAATGCTGTTTGCCCGCAACGAGGATGTTTGCTACATCCTGGCCGGGGATCGTCTACTTGTGGCCAGGCTCGACGAGCCTTATGCCTCCGCGGGAGCGGTTGTCCTAGCTCCGGCTCCTTCGGTCTGGTCCATCCATGAGGGCACAAGGTCACCTTTATGGGGTCTTAGGCGGTCTGCATGAACGATACGGGGAAAATCCCGTGGACCCATTTTAATTTTGATGGCCACGTCCCTAATTTGCACCAGGACGACCCCCGGGCCCTGCCAGGGCGAGGTGAGGGAATCTATTCTTTACCCTTCTCAACGCATCACATTTATAATCCCACCAGACATGGGGATGGGTTTGTCCTCGACATATATATATATATATATATATATATACATTTATATATATATATATATATATATATATATATATATATATATATATATATACATTTATATATTGTGTGTGTAGACATATAAATATATATATATATATATATATATATATATATATATATATATACATATATATGTATTTTTATACACACACAATGTATATAAATATATATTGTTGGGGTTCGGGTGAGAAGACCACCGGGGGGGGGGGGGCAGCTATCTCACGTTCCCACCAGACTCCCTGGAATTGCAGGCCATTGCACACGGGTAAATCCATTACGTGGCGGGTCGCCAACCGACCGTGAACGCCAAAAACTCAACCACGTGACATAAATACCAGGGGACACGCCCTTGGTATGCCTTGTCTGAACCGGATCACTTTACCGGATCAGATGCAGCCGAGCAACACTGCCAAGGACGTACCGGCGAAAAGGAACAGATTGTTGGGAAGAAAGTCCCGGCTGGGCTTGGATACGGACCATGCTGGATCAATGAAAGAAAAGAAAAAACGAGTTGGGAACATTTCTACAAATAATTTATTAACAGGCAGGAGAGGAAAGATATGTGGCATGATTAATAGTTTTTATTGTTGTATTAAAGCAGAGATAGGAAGAAAAGTGTGGTGCGACAATAACACAAGCAACTTACAAAAGCAGACACAGAGCAGAGTTATCCCAATGTAATTATTTTACTCTTAACTTAAACGAGGACAGGCGCCATGACACACACACACACACACACACACACACACACACACACACACACACACACACACACACACACACACAAAACCTGATGAAGAAGAGTTAATGAGAAGAAAGAGGAGAGGAGCTGAGGCTAACGGTCTCTCAATACCTTACACGATTGACCGACCGCACCACCAGTATGTTTTGAGGGGATGCTCCGCTGGGCGATACCTCCCTGACAGCTGGTGCGTTATCTCCCACTTCAGGGCACTTCATGCAGCTAAGCATCGATCCAGAGAATGGGGCGCGACCATCAGGCGTGAAGGAAGGACTTTGGGCGGAGTCAGAAGCCAGTGGATGGAGGAAGGCGGAGTCCGTAGCAGTGGGTGGAGAAAGGCGGACAAGATCAGGTGGGTGGGTGGAGCCAGCGACGAGGCGGTGAAGAAGGCGGAGTCAGCAGGTGAACTGGTGAAGGAAGGTGGAGTCAGCAGACGAGGAACCAGGACCAATGAGCAGGAACGGAAAACCACCAACAGACGGGAACACTCCAACGGCCTGGCGACTCATCCCTTTATAGAGCCTGTGGTGTGGGGTGGGGCGACGACCTGAAACGATGTGTCATCACCCGAATCAGGTGCTCTGGTTGGGCCCCGGCCAGCTCACGGGCCAGTCGTGATGGCCGGAAGTGGCTCCACTTTACTTCCGGCCAGATGGTTCCAAGCTGCGGAATTGTCTCGCTCGGAGCACCATGACTCGAATCGCCCTGCACCGAACTCCCGGGCCGGCCATGGTGGCTGGCGGTCAGCGCCGTTCAATGCGCTGCCTGTCTGCAAGCCATGCGGCCCAAGCCGTAAGGCGCACCTCTGTCAGCCTGCAGCTTCGCCGAGCGGAGAGGTGAGGGGACATTCGCAGTACGCGGGAGACACCCGCAGCCGCTGTGATTAGCGAGGACCGACAGTAACATGCTATGGTAAACACATGCGCAGACCCGAACAAGATTTGTGCCATTCGTGCCTTGCTCTGTGTGCGATAATAAATTACCCCGGGGCTGCGTGTGGGTCCGCTGCCATTGAGCATGCGGTCATTTATCAAAAGCGGTGTTGTACGCAGTGCCAGCCCTGATCTGTGTCATGAACCGAAGGAAAAAATTGGATATAATTATTAGATGTAGGTTTGGGTTGAAGAAGAAGATAGATATTATTATTTAACTCAGAAATGGGTTGAAAAGAGTGTGCCGCATGCGTACTGTAAGTTGTTAACATTTGGTTTGTTGTTCTTTCTATTTCCTCGGCACGGCATTGCTGCAGCGCGCCGTTGTGTTGGATATCCTTCCTATCTCTTCTGCCCAATGGGTGGAAATTACCGCTGTGCTGCACGTATTCTGTGCAGCATGGGTGTTTGGTGTTTTGTTCCTTTTGGTCTTCTGTGAGGACGCATTCTTACGTGAAGGGCGCGGCCACGGTTTTTACAGGTGGGTGTCCGAGTGTAGTGCCTGCTGACCTTCGCAAGGACCCATTCTCGCAGCGAAGGGCGTGGCCACGGTTTTTACAGGTGGGTGTCCGAGTGCAGTGCCTGCCAGCCTTCGTGAGAACCCATTGCTTGGATTTACCTCAGGAATAGAGAAAAAGAATAGGAATGAGTTCAGAGATTTAATCAGACCTAACTATGAGATTCACACAGCGCACTGTCCCGTTAGTCCCTTCCTTCTTGTCTAATGGGACAATCTGTACGTACATTAATGAAATAACTGTCTAGGAACCACTGTATGTTGGATGCCTTTGTGTTGGAGGGATGCAGTTCCCAGAACCGCAACAATATATATATATATATATATATATATATATATATATATATATATATATATATATATATATATATATATATATATATATATATATATATATATATATATATATATATATATAGGAGCCTGGTGTTGGCGCAGTGGTTAGGGCAGCGGCTTGGGATCCAAAAGGTCCTGAGTTCAAGCCCCGTTGGGCCACTGAATTAATACACCAGGGGGTTGACTCAGCCTGTCATCCTTCCGAGGTCGGCGAAATGAGTACCAGTGTTCTGGGCCGGTGTATACCCCGGTTAAAATAGGTGTACCATATCCCTGTGTCATAAGAGGCGACCAGGGTTGCGTCAGGAAGGGCATCCGGCGTAAAACACGTGCCAAATCACTATGCGGATCATACGGATGATCCGCTGTGGCGACCCCTAACGGGAGCAGCCGAAAGAAGAAGAAGATATATATATATATATATATATATATATATATATATATATATATATATATATATATATATATATGTATATATATGTATATATATATATATATATATATATATATATATATATATATATATATATGACACACATATACCTCGCTTTGTGCTCAGGGGCATTGTCATGCTGAAACAGGAAAGGGCCTTCCCCAAACTGTTGCCACAAAGTTAGAAGCACAAAATCGTCTAGAATGTCACTGTATGCTGTCGTGCTAATATTTCCCTTCACTGGAACTTAGAGGCTGAGCACGAACCATGAAAAACAGCCCCAGACCATTATTCCTCCTCCACCAAACTTTTGGCATGATGCATTTCGGCAGGTAGCATTCTCCTGGCGTCCGTCGGACTGCCAGATGCTGAACCGTGATTTTTCACTCCAGAGAAGGCATTTCCACTGCTCCAGAGTCCAATGGCGGTGAGCTTTACACCACTCCAGCTGACACTTGGCATTGCGCGTGATGATCTTAAGCTTGTGTGCGGCTGCTCAACCATGGAAACCAATTTTATGAAGCTCTCGACGAACAATACTTGTGCTGATGTTGCTTCCAGAGGCAGTTTGGAACTCGGTAGTGAGTGCTGAAACCGACCATGGATGATTTTTCCGTGCTTCGTATTTCAGCACTTGGCGGTCCCATTCTTTGAGGTTGTGTGGCCTACCTCTTCACGGCTGAGCCGTTGTGCCTAGACATTTCCACTTCACAATAACAGCACCTAAAGTTGACCGGGGCAGCTCTCGCAGGGCAGAAATTTGACAAGCTGACTTGTTGGAAAGGTGGCATCCCATGATGGTGCCACGATGAAAGTCACTGAGCTCTTTAGTACGGCGCATTCTCCAGCCAATGTTTGTCTATGGAGATTGTCTGGCTGTGTACTTATTTTATACACCTGTCAGCAATGGGTGTGAATGAAATAGCCGAATCCACTAATTAGAAGGGGTTTCCACATACTTTTGGCCATCTCGTGTGTGTATAAACACGTATATATATATATATATATATATATATATATATATATATATATATATATATATATATATATATATATATATATATATATGTATATATATATTGTTACGGATTCGCGCCCGCCGGCGTGCTGACGGCCACGTAACTCGAATCGCGGCACGTCGCCCACCGGACGGACAATCCAGTCGTGACCCTCTCGGACTAACGCCGGGAACCAGTCACGGGTGGACCTTTCGGTCTCACCGCGATCGAGCCAATCAGCCCTCGCATGGGATAGGGTTGCTCGCCAAATTCGACCTACCTAAGTACCCACACGGAGGGTAGACCGGGCGGTCGCACCTCGCCGCAGGTCGACTTCGGACACGGGCCGCTTAAGCGACCCGTTCCGTACTATCGGGATAACCGAGCGGTGTTATTCGTCGACCTCGACGGTTCGATTAATTATCGGGCGTATTCAGCCCACTACCAACCCTTTACGTGAAGCAAGATGAGGATTCAATGAAAGAAATGACGAAGCGAAGCGGGAAACAGTTCAACACAAAGCACATTTATTCGCGATGAACGGAAAGCGCACATATACAATTCCACCAAAAGCACATAGAAAAGAAGAGAAACACAATTTTTTTTTTTTTTTCAACAATGAAGAGAATTTTTACACAAAAAGCAAATGCGACAATGCAGATCTAATACCGATTACGCGAGCACACGGCAACACTTATACAATTTTACTTCACAGACGGCGCCGACAACACATACCCAAAACCAAGAAAAAGAACACCCTCAAAGATGAGGCGGGCCTGAGGCCGAGACCGGGTCGGGCCTACCCGTCTGGTGATGAGACGCGGAGCGGCGATGGTGCCTCAACTCCGCGGGCCTCGCGGGCAGTGTCTGGTAGGGGGTGGGAAAGGGGCCCCCTTGGTCGCACTATCTCAGCGCGGGCTGAAACAGGAGGGGGTTGCTGATGCTCGGGGTATAGAGGATTTCCACTCTGCCTCGAGTCCCGCGACGAGCGTCTCCACCTCGGCCAGGTCGCGCCGTCGGCCTCCCTGGTGTGCAGCTCCCTGCACGACGCGGGCACCCCCTCGTCTGCCCTCGCCGCCTCTCCACAGCTCCGTCCCCTCCGCTCCGACTCCAACGCACACGACGACGACCAACTCCTTTCTTCTTCTTCCCAACTCCACCGCCCGCGAAGTCTTAACTCTATTTTACTTGACTGACGAACGCGGTCGCTAATATAAGCCCCGTGGCTTCGCTCTCTCATCTTTGACCCCCTCCCTTCGACCTTTCACCTCGCTCCCCATTGGCCCGAGAAAAAGTGGGCGTGAATGCTTTTTGATCCATAAATTTGCATATAGCGATCGCCCTCCAACGCCCTGGAGGCGGGGCCAAATCGCCCCTCGCTCACCGATTGGACGGAACAAAAGTGGGCGTGTGTCGTTTTTGATCCGTTTTTGAAGTGGAAAATCCGTGGTTTTGTACACGCTGTTTGGCGCGCGCCCTGCACGAGTCCAACACCGGTACCCACAAGCGGCGCAAGAACGGTGGCGATGCGACGGTTGCGAGGTGTGACGTGAAGCGGCGCCGCGGTGGGTGGTTGATGTTGTGGTTGGTGGTGGTAACAATGGCGGTTGGTCCAAAATAAAGATAGTAAAAGAAAAACGGCTATCCTGAAGAGTCGCAGCACGCATAAATGACATGTATTCCCACTAGACAACGGGTTTGGGCCTAACTACACATATACTTACGGAGATATCTCATCTAAGGGACCTGAATTGTGGTTTGCGAATTTGGTAACCACAACACTACCCCCTCCCCTTTTTACAGACTCGTCCCGAGTCGTCAAATTCTCGTGTGCCATCATGTGTAGTTTTCCCCTAGTACATTTTACCTACGGATCCCTGAGTGCGACATTCATGGTATTCGTGTCCCCAAAATAAATAACCTGAGGGCTGCGTAACTACCTAAACAAACTCACTCACACGGACGACTTAAATAAAATTGCCGGCGCTAGGACAGACATGCCGGGGGCGCACTCATATTTACAGTACATCTTACCTTAACTTACAAATTTTACACTAAACCATGGCCCAGGATCATTGAACTCTGCAAAAGAAAACAGTTAGCAGGGAGCCAGGCTGCCCACATGCAGTCTCTGGCTCAAAACAATGCAGGTGACAGGGAACGTGGCTGGCTGCTCACACGCAGTCCAAGGCCTTCCCTTTTGAACTGAACGCAGTGAACCACAACGGTGCATGGGCTGCACAAACGCAGTCTCCGTGCCAGCTCAAGTGGCACACGCAATGAACACAACGAATGGATGGATGAACACAAACACGGTGCACGGGCCGCCACTACAGGCCCGTGTTGTAGCTGCCAACGGGGCAGTTCTTGCAGCTTGCAAACTGTTGCCTTGATCCTGGCGCACATGGCAATGAACAGGGGGGGGGGGGCAAAGCAAAAATTGAACGGGGCTGGTGAACATGGGCAGTGGGCATGGCATGGCAAAGGTGCGCAGGCAATCACAGCCCGCAGAAGAAGGCCGTCGCAGGCAAACACAGCCGGCAGACGAACTGGCCGGCACAGGCCTTGAAGAAAACAGCCAGCCGGCAGATGAAGTGGGCCGGCACAGGCCTTGAAGCAAAACACGGCCAGCCGATGGCACAGGCCTTGCAGTAATACAACAGCTGCCGATGAAGTTGGCCGGCCTCTGCCTTGAAGCAAAACACGGCCAGCCGATGAAGTTGGCCAGCTCTTGCCGTTCAGTGGAGGTTGGTGGAGGGAGTGTGGTGGTGCTGGCCACTTGGAGGGCGGGCTCGGACCTACCTACCTGTCTCCCTCCCACCTATCGCCTTTGCCTGTCACTGTACATACCCACTCCCTTAATTTGTCAAACCCCAATTTAGCCCCAACTTATTTTTTTTTATTTTTATGTTTACTTCCCCTCTATAAATCGTCCCCTAACCCCCTTTACTGTCCTTGTTCGGCTAACCTATTCTGTCACCGAGCCTACTCCCAACCCCTACGTTCCCTTCCCGGAGGGGAATAAGGGAGAGCTAACGTCCTGTGTCGAGGCCCAACTCAAGCCTCAGAATGGCCTCCCCAGAGTTCAGCGATCTATAACCAAAGTGGGTCCAGCGGCCCACAACGAGAGCGAGGGGATGGATGGTGCGGAGGGGTACATCTCCTATTCTACCCTATCCATTTAACTGTTAAACTACCCCGGGGCTTTCAACAAGCGCCTCTCGCTTAAACTATTGGTTCTAACAACCCAGATTCCCGTCGCCTGTGTTGGTGTCCTCACAATTTCGGGCCTCGCCCCCCAATTTTCTCTCCGTGCCCTCACACGGTCTCCTGGCTGGGACACGTGGCTCCCTTTGGCAGGCACGACCCTCTGCCGATTCTCCCGCTATGGCACCCCCGGGCACTACACTGCCTCCGAGCCTACCAGCTCCCTAACACCGGGGAGTGCCCCCCATGGCACCTCCCCTGAAACGCACACGTGGCAGGCCGGCCTCCCGGGCCCCTTTCCGAGGGTCACCCGTGCCCACAACACTGCCCACGCGGCTAATGGCGCCCCGGGCCCCCGCACCAAGCAGGCGCACCCGTGCCCACTACTCTATCCCGGCCCCCCATGGGCCCTTGGCCTACCACGGCCGACTAGCCTGGTGCCCGGGGTACCCACTCAGCGATACTCACCTTTCGCAGCCACGCTCCCAAGCCCGTCAACAGGGCTCCTGCACCCCTCCAAACGGGTTTCGAGCCTACTTCCCCACCAACAACAAAACGACCTCCAATTTGTAATTTAACTAACCCCCTAACTCACTCTACACTGACCCCGGGGTCCCTTGGGCGGGAGTCACTCCTCCCCCCAATCACTCATCGCACCATGCATTCCCCATTCACTCCACACACACAGTCCCGCTGGCCTCACTCACTCACCAAGCACATGCCTCACAACTCACCAACAACTCTTCAACACACACACCACTGAACTCTGCCATCCTTCTAACTACCTCCCCTAACTAACTCGTGCTCCCACGTCGTCCCTTATACTACAGCACGTTCCTTTTAACACGACGTAGCTAAACTACGTCCCCTCTACACATCCACAAGTCTGTCACTGTCTCCAAATATTCCAAAAATTCATTTTATTTCCCAACCTAAAGCTCACTAAATCCCTCTACCTAATCCATTCCACGGACTCCATGAGGACTTACCCCTGCCCCATGAAGTCGGTCGAGCTAAGCTAACCCTTCCCCCTAACTAGTTTCCATCCTGTGCCCAGGGTAAGGGGGTCTTCCACCCCTTGCCCAGGAATCCTGTGCACCCGAAAGTGAGGCTTGCTTTTTTTTTCTTTTTTTTTTTCATGCGCATCACCAGCGCGGCAACCCCCAGCTCGCGCACTTTGCACTTGCCCGTGACGTCATGCAGCTGCACGTGTACCTCGTCCCTCCTTGGACGGTACCATCCGGCCGGGATACCCCTCCTGCCGGATTCCAACCACACGTGCAGCCATGACGTCACCGTGCGCATAAAAAAAAAACAAGCCCCACGTCTCGAGGGGTTCCCCACGCGAACACATGTGCTTTGCCCGTTGGAGCTTAACACACACGATCGCGTGGAGAACCCGTCCGGTCCAAATCCATAATCCTGCCTAAACTTTGTCCGTCCGCGGGATCGGCAAATCCACCGCGTGCGTTTCCGGACCGGGACTTCACTCTCGCAAGCGAGCACGTGGTGGTCTCGTGCGTTGCACAGCACGAACCGCGTGCTCACTGCTGGGTGAACCCGGCACGGTCCCCGAAATAGCTACAGCCGCTACTCGGCTTTCGTTCCTCTGTCGCCGTCGTCGCCATTCGACCCACGCACACCTGCGTGTTACGACGCACACACTCCACTCCATCACATTCACACCGGGAGACGCGGCTGCGTGCTCCCGCATGCCAACCGACATCTCCCTCACATACCGCTCTCTCACACACACGGTCTCCCTTGCATACGGCCGTTCACTCACGCGTGCCTCACTACTCACACAAACCATACTACTCACACACGCGGGGGAACTCAACCGCTGTTCCTCATCCACACACCGTGCCTCACTCATACACGCGGGGGCACTCAACCGCGGTGCCTCATCCACACACGCGGGGGAACTCAACCGCGGTGTCTCATCCATACTCCGTGCCTCACTCACACACGCGGGGGCACTCACCCGCGGTGCCTCATCCACACTGGGCGTGCTGGGAAGCACGTACTCTGGCACCATCGCCACCACACCACTCAAACACGGGGTCGCTTCCACACACGTGCCGCACTCACACCTTGCACCACACACACAGGGACAACCACACTGGGGATTTGTGTCCCCACAAGGGTCTCCGGGGCCTCTATACCCCCCAAGCTCTCCGTGCACCTGTCCACAGCACCCGTCCCCTCAACCTCGCAAAGCACGACCGAACCCACCTGGTCGTGACTCGCCTCAAGGGGGCATACTCCCTTCCCTCGTTCCTGGAGGAGGCCATCCAGGTGCTCGCACTGGGTCCCTACACGCTCCGCGAGCTCACCCCCATTATCCTCCACTACCTCCGTGTGTGTGTGCGCGTCACTTACCCCGTCTTCATTGTGTTGTCTCTCCTCTATTTTTTCTGTCTCCCGTGTCTCTACCAGCTCTTCACCCTTTACCTCCCTTGTCTCAACTATTATTATTTCCTTTGTCGTCACCTCGTGTCTCGTCTCACACGTTTTGGTCTCCCCATTTAATTTTTCCCTTTCGGTCATCGTCACGACCCTCGCCCAACACGCCCCCCGAATTATTTTTTCACCCGCCTCCACCGCGGGCCTGTCAGCCGTTGCACCCCCTCCCAGCTCGTTTGCTCCCACACGTGGAGTCGCCATTCTTATCTCCCCGGTCACGGCCTTCATGCCCGCCTGCAGGCTTCGGCCCATGTTCTGCGTCTCACCCCGCAGCTCTTTCATTTCTTCCTTCATGTTTGTTTCCATTCCGTTCATTTGTTGTGTATTCGCATCCAATTTTTGTGTATTCGCATCCATCTTTTCGTTCATTTGTTGTGTATTCGCATCCATCTTTTCGTTCATTTGTTGTGTATTCGCATCCATCTTTTCATCCATTTTTTGTGTATTCGCATCCATTCTCGCTGTCATTGCCGCCAGCATGGCGCATAGCTGGGCCATGTCGGATGCACTCAGCTGAGCCGTTTCGGCAAGGGTTGGGGAAGGGTTTTGGTGGAGAGGGGGGGGGGAGGTGTCATACACCGCGGCCGCTGCCGCACCCATTTCGGGCTCTGGGTTCAGTTGGGCGAGTTCGTTTTCCTGTACGGGCATTCCATCCTGGGCCATGGATCCTACACATTCTACATCCATTTCTAATACCCCCGGCTCCCGCTCGCCTTGAGACGCCATCTTGCTTCTCTTAAAGGGTTAATTTCGCTCGCTCGTAATTTGGAGGGAATCGGGGGTCGCTTCTCTCACCCCTGGACCGATTCCCGTGAATTTAGCTGGAGACAGGAGAGCCCGTTTTCCTGTTCTCCGATACCAGTGCCGCGAGGAGGGCGATGGATTTGTATCCCACTCCTGACACCAGTGTTACGGATTCGCGCCCGCCGGCGTGCTGACGGCCACGTAACTCGAATCGCGGCACGTCGCCCACCGGACGGACAATCCAGTCGTGACCCTCTCAGACTAACGCCGGGAACCAGTCACGGGTGGACCTTTCGGTCTCACCGCGATCGAGCCAATCAGCCCCCCGCGTGGGATAGGGTTGCTCGCCAAATTCGACCTACCTAAGTACCCACACGGAGGGTAGACCGGGCGGTCGCACCTCACCGCAGGTCGACTTCGGACACGGGCCGCTTAAGCGACCCGTTCCGTACTATCGGGATAACCGAGCGGTGTTATTCGTCGACCTCGACGGTTCGATTAATTATCGGGCGTATTCAGCCCACTACCAACCCTTTACGTGAAGCAAGATGAGGATTCAATGAAAGAAATGACGAAGCGAAGCGGGAAACAGTTCAACACAAAGCACATTTATTCGCGATGAACGGAAAGCGCACATATACAATTCCACCAAAAGCACATAGAAAAGAAGAGAAACACAATGCAATTTTTACACAAAAAGCAAATGCGACAATGCAGATCTAATACCGATTACGCGAGCACACGGCAACACTTATACAATTTTACTTCACAGACGGCGCCGACAACACATACCCAAAACCAAGAAAAAGAACACCCTCAAAGATGAGGCGGGCCTGAGGCCGAGACCGGGTCGGGCCTACCCGTCTGGTGATGAGACGCGGAGCGGCGATGGTGCCTCAACTCCGCGGGCCTCGCGGGCAGTGTCTGGTAGGGGGTGGGAAAGGGGCCCCCTTGGTCGCACTATCTCAGCGCGGGGGGAAACAGGAGGGGGTTGCTGATGCTCGGGGTATAGAGGATTTCCACTCTGCCTCGAGTCCCGCGACGAGCGTCTCCACCTCGGCCAGGTCGCGCCGTCGGCCTCCCTGGTGTGCAGCTCCCTGCACGACGCGAGCACCCCCTCGTCTGCCCTCGCCGCCTCTCCACAGCTCCGTCCCCTCCGCTCCGACTCCAACGCACACGACGACGACCAACTCCTTCTTGCTTCTTCTTCCCAACTCCACCGCCCGCGAAGTCTTAACTCTCTATTTTACTTGACTGACGAACGCGGTCGCTTATATAAGCCCCGTGGCTTCGCTCTCTCATCTTTGACCCCCTCCCTTCGACCTTTCACCTCGCTCCCCATTGACCCGAGAAAAAGTGGGCGTGAATGCTTTTTGATCCATAAATTTGCATATAGCGATCGCCCTCCAACGCCCTGGAGGCGGGGCCAAATCGCCCCTCGCTCACCGATTGGACGGAACAAAAGTGGGCGTGTGTCGTTTTTGATCCGTTTTTGAAGTGGAAAATCCGTGGTTTTGTACACGCTGTTCGGCGCGCGCCCTGCACGAGTCCAACACCGGTACCCACAAGCGGCGCAAGAACGGTGGCGATGCGACGGTTGCGAGGTGTGACGTGAAGCGGCGCCGCGGTGGGTGGTTGATGTTGTGGTTGGTGGTGGTAACAATGGCGGTTGGTCCAAAATAAAGATAGTAAAAGAAAAACGGCTATCCTGAAGAGTCGCAGCACACATAAATGACATGTATTCCCACTAGACAACGGGTTTGGGCCTAACTACACATATACTTACCGAGATATCTCACCTAAGGGACCTGAATGGTGGTTTGCGAATTTGGTAACCACAACAATATATATATATATATATATATATATATATATATATATATATATATATATATATATATATATATATATATATACATATATATATATATATATATATATATATATATATATATATATATATATATATATATATTTCCGAGTTTGTGGTTTCGTGTCGCGCTATCTTCAACTTTCTTCTGTGCTCGATTAACGTGATATTCGGCTTACATTATCTCAAAGACCATATGAGGTGCATGGTACAAAAAAAGTAAATAAAATGGTTCTGAAACAGTGAA
This sequence comes from Eptatretus burgeri, assembly GCF_056783735.1. NCBI lineage: Eukaryota > Metazoa > Chordata > Myxini > Myxiniformes > Myxinidae > Eptatretus > Eptatretus burgeri. Next base: position 64,407,833 of record NC_140969.1, read on the forward strand.
ATCATATTACACTTACTGCATTAAAGTAAAATTACTACTGATACTCTGCATCAGTTCCTTTCTCAAACGCACCCACCCCAACATGTCGCGCAGAGCGCGGGTTATGCTCGTGTATACATACATACATACATACATACATTTTCTACTCGAGTGATGCTTCCTGGCAGGGCGTTACATCACAGAGTTAGCTGTGGCTCAGATTAATATGAAACTGGGTATCTCATCGGCTAGAATGAGTTGGTGGACGTTAACTATATCAGTGTCTTTTGTGAAGAGTGGGTGAATTATCTCCATCACCCTGAACAAATTACAAATTCCTGCCGAAACCCCTTCAGTCGAACGTCGGCCCTGGTCAACCGGTTCGTGAAATACTTGAGCCAAAAACTTTACCTGGCCGAGTCCACAAGAATGTGGGAGTCATCGGAGCTGTGAGAGAAGTCGTAGTAAGTAGTACTGGTTGTTGTTTTATTTATTTTTATGCAGTCTGTAGCTGCTTGGCTGAATCATTTTCTGGAGGCATGGCTGTGCCGCTGATGCAGTGCCCCCTGTTCCCAGTAAGCTGGTACTCATTTTACCGACCTCGGAAGAATGACTGGCTCAGTCAACCCACCTGGTGTTAATTCAATGATACAGGGCTTGAACTCAAGGCCCCTGAGGTGTTAAGCCAGCCACCTTAACCATATTAACCATAAGCCAACAGCAGGTGTTGTTGTTGTAGTAGTAGTAGTAGTAGTAGTAGTAGTAGTAGTAGTAGTAGTAGTAGTAGTAGTAGTAGTAGTAGTAGTAGTAGTAGTAGTAGTAAAAAAATATTGTTAAATCTAGCAGACTAACCAATTCCTCAGCTTTATCAACAGAAATATTTGCAATTGGAACGATGCAGGAATGGATAATTCATTTTTTATTAAAGGAGTGTAGTTTTCTTTTCCAAGTCATTGTCAGCTGGAGATGCTTTGGAATCCTAGATGTGCTCCATGAAGACATGATGTCATTCTTCAGGTATTAAACTTTTGTAAATCAGATTGGCACAATCACTTTCCTGGCTACGCGAGTTCTCGATCACAATCTGAACAAATTCAAAATTCCTTCCCTGACTGCTGGGAAGGCAATGGCAAACCACCCACAATAACCGTTGCTTTGAGATGATGATGATGATGATGATGATGATGATGATGATGATGATGATGATGATGATGAGTCATTTTGTGTTTGTTTGTTTTTTTGAGAGTGAGATTAATCAAGGGGACAACATGTCATGTCCTAACATTGTAAATCTCACCTGGTGTCGATGACCTACTGTGATCTTATCTTACAGTTCGGACAAATCGAGATCGGTTGCCATGTAAGTACTGCAGGATTTCCTCGGCAGACTGGATTACAAGTGTGATCTTCCACCGTGTAAAGCCATTATTGTATTAGATTTATGAAACAAACCGGCACTGTCAGTACCAGCGTCTTAGCATTAGTTACCCTAAGCCAGTACCTTCAAGTTGTTATGTGGGCGTGGGTACCGATGGAACCCCAGGGCTCAAAAAGCGTTATTAATTCAAAAAAATCAAGAACAACATAAGACACATTTCCCCTCCCTCCTCAACATAAACCTACCACTCGGGTTATTCTCGTTTTACTCCCCCCCCCACCCCCCACACATACACCACAACCCCCATCATCCTCCATCCTCACTTTTCCTCCTCCCTTGGTTCCACACCCATAAACCTTCCACTTCCCTCCCTTTCTCTCATATTTCATCTTCCGCCTCTTCCCTTTCTACCTGTGCCCGTGCAAGTGTGATCACATTGACTCCGCCCTGTCCAATCCGTGCCGCCGCACCCGCACCCAGTGCGCGCTCGCTCTGTTCTCGTGGGCTGGTGTCGATCCGGTGTACCTGCGCAATGGGCGCCGCGTTGCTGTTCTTCATTCTCGTCCTCGGATGCATGTTTGCGATACAGGTGAGCCGCGCGGTCACTCTTAATGCTCCTCACCTTTGCACCATACTGGTCACAATCGATAATGATTACCAAATCCACTCCATGTATGTTAATATTTCCATTATCAGGAGAGAAATGGTGAGTTGTTGTTTTTTTTTTTCTTTTTTTCTTTCTGAAAACCAGAAACAAGTTGACTATTATTTTTGTTTCGTTCAGCACAAGACAAAGTTTTCAATTCATTATAATTGCAGGTATGTTAGGGGGTGGGAAATAAATAAATAAAATTCATTCGTTGAGAACACCAGTATCGAATGTATGATAGGTATCACATGCCGTACTGTGAATCTGCTTGTCCAGGTACAGTAGGTGTATCTTTCTGGATTTTTGGTAAACATGAATAAATAAATAAATAAAGAACACGTTATTGAAGAACTACCCTCATCGCCTAGCAGCCCACCTCATATCATGTATCAAAGAACAGAGGAATTTAAACTTTTTTAAAATAAATAAAAGTAAACATCGCTTAAAAGTTTGAGTGTAAATGCTTGTTTGAATACACATTATTGTTCTGTCTTGGTGTGGCCTTCTTCTTCTTCTTCTTCTCCTCCTTCTTCTTCTTCTTCTTCAGGGCACGGCTGTGCCGCTGATGCAGTCCGCTCTGGAAGTCAGGGCAGGAATTTGGAATTTGGCAAGGATGGTGGCGATAGGTCGTCTATTCTTCACAAATGACACCGTGAGATATTTGACATTCAATAACTGCTGTCAACAAGCAGGATACCACGTTAAACATCTATCCGAGGGACGGCACACACACATTGATGAATCACCCTGCCTTTGGAACAGCAGGATGACAGTTTATAGCTGGGTCGAGATTCAAACCCAGGTTAGACAGCTTGGCTAGACAGCTTGGAGGTGATTGCATGTACCTCTAGGTCTAGGCCATTCTGCCAGCTCAGTGTGGCCTTAAGAACATGATAACATACTTTGAAATTAGTTGCATGAATTAATGCTTCTTTACCTTTCACATGTGGTTTGACCCTTACCTGTCTCATCTTTTGATTTCTTCCAAGATCGAGGCTCATGGGATGGCAAGGTTGAACTGACAGTTGGATAGCGGGGCAATGATTGGGCACAACCAGTAAGGCAATTAATGGATATGAAAAGAAGAGAGAGGGAGGGCAGGAAACACTGAAATCAGTAAGTAAGAGGGTTGAGTTAATGGGGGCAATATAGAACATGGATCAGGATAGAGGATAATATGCGGTGGTGCACTACCTGCCTGAACCCTGAGAAGGAAGATTTGGGAAGAACACCCTCTGGAAGGAAGTTGCACAGATGTGAGAAGCGAGGAACGAATGAGTTGACGTGTACAGTCAACCTGGATTTTGGAAGTTTAATTGGGAAGGGGTTACTGGAAGAACGCTTGCATCCTGGAGTTTCTGGGGAATGTCGAAGGACTGTGCGAGTAGAGGGAACAATATTGGAGAAGTGGTGCTTAAAAAGAGACCATCGACCTGCCTGCGATGTCAAAGCAACATATCTTGTGCTTCTGCCACATCGTGGGAGAGTCAAATCATTTTGAAAGCTTTACATTGCACAGAATCCAGGAAAGACAGATGTGCTGCCGGGTCGCCAGCTGATAGTAGAGAACAGTACTCCATTTGGCTATGGACAAAGACCTTCTAGACTATGAGTAGCTTTGATTTTCCAAGGAAAGACTTGGATTGATGGAGGATGCCTAGTCTGTGGCTGGCTTTGAATGTCAGCTTTGTTCTGTGGTTGGTCCAAAAGAGGTCATGGCTGATACTGAGACCTAGAAGCTTAAGAGACAGAATCTATTCCAGTGGCTGACCATGGAAATGGATAGATGGGTGAGTTTGACAATCATTCCAGAGCAACAGTGTGAGATGGTGAGATTATCGATGATTGAAGGACATTGTTCCATTTATCAGACCAGCATAGAATCAATTCCAGATCTTCAGAAAGTGATGCAGCTGCAGACTTTCTTTCAGTGAAATGGATGACTGTATGATGTAATGTGGATTTGTGAGAGGTCATTTATGTAGATGAGGAACAAGACTGGCCCTAAGACACTGCCTTGGGGAACTCTAGTCTCTACTGAGGGAGGGAAGGAGAGAGTTCCATTGATAGCAACATGTTGACTGCATGAGTGGAGAAAGTGAGAATGCCACGAATGAAGTCAATCCTGGAAGCCACAGGCCGAGAGCTTGGCTCTCGTCACGTTGGAGTTAGGTCCGAGCCGAGAGCAAAAGCAGGATGCCAAACTGTGTTGAATATCCGAGGTATGTCCAGAGAAATGGTCCTCACCTCCTGATTGAAATTTAGGACCTCCAACCATTGCTAAGAGAAGACCAGAAGTGTGTCCAGAGTTGAGTGACTGGGATGGAATCCAGACTGATGTTCAGAAATCAGGTTGCTTGAAAACAGGAAAGACTTGACATCAGCAGCAATGAAGGATTCCATGGCACGACTCTAATTTGAAGTAAGCTCAAATATCTGCAGTTGATAGGATCTGTTTTTGCACACGTCTTGTGAGAGTGGTTTCTGCTGACTTCCAGGCCAATGGGAGGCGGCAGATGGGTATTCAACACAGTCCGGCATCCTGCTTTGCTAGCCAAGCTTTCTACCTGTGGCATATAAGGCAGACTTCATTCCTGGATTAAATATGGTAGCCATAGCAGAAGCAAGAATGGCAGAACATGATGTGAGGATGTGGGCACTGATGCCAACTGGGCCTGTCAATGACTCACGGTCAAGGCCAGAGAGAACTTTCACTACTTTCAGTTGCTTTGGCTCATTTTGCAGGAATTATTTTCCTTAATGGTCTCAATAATTTTAAGTTACTCACAAAACACTCGAGTGAAAACTAGTGAAGTTCAATCAATTTGAGATTTAATTGTTGTTGTCGAGGATCTAACTTGACAAGTTGGCCACAGAAAAATTTATATTGGGTATAATGCAGGATGTGTGGTGCACATATCTTGTAATTTGGGGGAGAATAGAGGGTGGGGCAGGGTACTTTAGGCTTCTCAAAAGCTATGAGGCCTGCATTATCTTTTGCTAATATTTGGGGTTTATATTGTTACGGTTGTGGAAATTCACAGAACACCATTCAGGTTTCCCAGAGATCAGTTATGTCGATAAGTGTGTGTTCAGATTAGATTTCCCCACCAATGTCTTAAGGGCAATTATTCGTTTAACCGGGCTGTGATCTTTGAGTCAGCCATTATTCTTTTGATATCTTTATTTTGGAACAACGGCATCTCAACAACCACAACAGCATCTCCTCACCACCTTCTCCAAAACGCCAACCACACCACTACTTCAACAACCACATCCACATCTCAACAACCACCTTCTCCACAAACCGCCAACATCCCCACAGACAATGGCCTCCCCAACGAATAACATCTCCGCCAACCAACACGATGAATTCTCAACAAATAAAGAAAACTAAAGCAACGGTAAAAAATACCCGATTCACCGAAGAAAAACAACACTTCTTGGAATTTTCCCTCAGAACTGGTAAACAGAAGTGACGGTTGAACCAACAACCACAGAGCCATGCCGGGCTCTGCTGGAATTTATCCCCGCACGCCGGGAAGGGAGGGCGAAGCACTGTGGCGATAAAAAGGGTGCGTTGAGACTCCGACGAGCAGTTGAGTTGAGTTGAGTACAAGTGGAGCTCTGGAGACAAGTGGAGCTCTGGAGACAAGTGGAGCTCTGGAGGAGTTGAGTTGAGGTGGGGAGAGGAGACACCGACCAGCAGTGGAGGAGAGGAGTCGCCAGCAGTTGAGTCTGGAGTCTGGAGTCGGAGAAAGCAGTGAGGAGGGAGTTGGCAGCTGGCGGTTTGCGAGTGAGTGAGAGAGTCTCTCTCCTTGCTCTCTCTCTCTCTCTCTCTCTCTCTCTCTCTCTCTCTCTCTCTCTCTCTCTCTCTCTCTCTCTCTCTCTCTCTCTCTCTCTCTCTCTCTCTCTCTCTCTCTCTCTCTCTCCTTGGTCGACGGAGGCACCGGTGGAGTCCAGTCGGGTGGTGACGAAACATCGAGGGTCGCTCAGCAAGTCACCACGAGGGTGGCAGGTAACCAGCACGGTCTCACGGAGCTCCTTCTGTCTCCAAAGCTCCGCGAACATTAAAGGCCTACGGGTCCTGTTCTGCCCTTTCCTTTCCTGGGGTTTTCTTTCTATGAAAGTTGTGGTGCCGTGTCCGTTAAGTAGAATTGTGGTTCAGAGATTGTGTACATAATAAATAGATACGGCTGTAGGTCTTTGTTTGCTCGTGTCTTGTCCCTACCCCCATTCATTGCATACGTGCTTGTATATCTGCATTGCTTCATTGACTGCATACGTGACAAATAAATGTCATTGTTTGAATGTTCACCTGCTCGTTGCGTCCCCTTCCTCCATTGAGCTGCTGTAATTACGTACAGAATATTAGCTGGCTTTTAAATAGCCGATAAAGTAATCGGATCCGACGGGGCTTGGCGATATACAACCACTCGGCAAATCGCAAACTGCGCGAACTGCGTACAGCGGCTCGTATCCATACGGGTCCCGTCGAGGTGTAAATCCTGGCATTTCTGTCTGCGCACATACTTAGGTAAATCGTCAATTCGGCGATCGGACCCTGTAGCACGGGTAGAGTATTGACAAGGTTGTGGTGTGCTTAAAAGCACACCCGTAGCTGGATTTCTGCGTTGATCCGGAAAGCTATGACAGGATTGCCCGTCCGGTGGGTGCGCGGCCGCGATTAGCTAAAAGCAGTCGCTCGCACGCCGGCGTGGTGGAGATCCACAACAATATATTTATTTTAAAGTTCTCTAATGCTGCAGATGGCATCAGCAGTAAGGCTGGAAAATGAAGCATGTGGCGGAAAATTTAGTTGATTTTGCTGAATAGGCCAGGAAATGGCAGATAGAGTTTAATGTACGGTAACTCAGCATAAGCTATTTTTATTTCAGCTAGGAAATGCATGTTTTACCGAAATTAGACTTAATTTTGTCTGCTGGTTGCGTCGTTACAGAAGTGCAGCTGTGCTGTTGGGGTTGGCGTTCGGATTAGACTTGGTAGAAGTGTAGTGTCATCACCATCTGCTTTAAAGTTAATAGTCATGGTCATTTTCAGGCTTGTAACAATTGTAACTACAGTATTGTTAAAAGGTATTACTTTTGCATCGCAGTGGCTGTCACTCAAGCATATTGAAATTTTTCCTTTAAAAGCTTAAATCAGTGTTATTTTGAACAGCCCTTTCTACTTATTGTGAATTTTGTTCAAATTTATTGTTGCATTCCCTTCCCATGTCATATCTACTACCCTCACAGTTTCTCACAAACAATAGTGCCTGAAGCAAGTGGGAGGGCTTTTGCGTGTATTACACGTACGAAGGACAAGGACATTAAACCAGCATAGTGCTTGGTGATTTGAACCTGAAGTCACAACAGCACGAGGCAAATCATCAACCAAAACAACAAAGGCTCCATAAAATCCCATTTCTGGCCGCAGCCCTCCTTTTAATTGTAATTTAAATTTTATACGAGAAAATACCACCCATCGCTTCACGCTGGTAACACCAATAGTACTGCAGATATGTAAATAAATTGTGCCATTGATAGATGATAGGATCATGAAATTTGACACAGTTAGAATATACCTTAATGAAAAATTTTGGCCATCGGGCCATCGCAGATTTACCCTGAAACAAAAGTGGCGGCCATTTTCCAAGATGGCCACCATCGGCTGTTATCGTACCTCTGATATGGCAGATGAAGTCTATTGTAGGGGAAGGAGATCTGACTTTGTGGATTATTTACCTCATAATCAGTAGTTTATCTAACTAACAATGGTAGATAATGCCAAGTAATCATTTTTCGGGAGTCATAAAGGAACACTTTTGTTATTTTAAGTGGGGGCAACTTCATCAAAACTTACTGGAGCAATTGCCTTTCAGTTCAATACAACTGTCAGCAGGTAACGTGTGAGCACACATTAATCTACTGAAGGAACGTGCTATGTTTCAGATTTTACAGCTCAATGTGACCTAATTCATGTCCCATCAGTCTTGTGACCATTGTAACTTGTCAGTCAATGCAAATTTCACTGCAGGGACAAAGAGCAGTGCACTGCACAACAGCGTTCTCACACTGATGTTCAGAAATCTGCACTTGCAGTGTCCTCTGCAGCCCTTCTTGCAGCCACAACGGATGAGTTCCCGAAAAGCTTGGCTTCTTGTAGGGTTGTCCAGCATATTTCCCAGCCACCCTCGTCCTTCTTGTTCCACCCCCATTCACGATGGAGATGGAATTTCTGGAACCACGATCATCATGATGTGCTGGATGAGTACAGCCTTTGTACCTGTGTAGGAGGCAGACAATCAATTGCTTTGCCTTTCTGAGTGAACATATGCTTCCTTGCCTCATTGACACACTCCTGGCACCTGGTACGGTCGTATAGCAGGACCACAAATCGCTCCAGTGGCCCCAGTCATTCTCTCTATGGATTGTGGGCTTGGCCAAGCAATGAAGGCGCAGAATGCTGGAGTGACATCTCCATATGTGTTCCAGGTGTCCCATGCAGTCCTCTTGCCCCTGCCTCCAAAACAGGACACTGTGTCGCACCCAGTTTTAAGATGAATTATCTTCTTTTTTGATTAACTATCTCAGCATAAGATAAATGTTTTTTGTTGCAGTGTGTATTGTTTTGTGTCTCATTTGCAAAGAAAGTCAGGTCAGGTCAGGTATGGGAGCATGCGCCAGAGCAGCGCGTCACTGCATTCACTTTCCGCCAGTACTCCAGGGGCCTCCGTCTGGCAATCCCCCAGGCAGATGCAAAGAAAGTGAAGGTAATTTATTATAGGAAATCTATTACTTCAACCTTACCCATGTTCCTTCTGCATGGCTTGTGGTATGTGCTGACAGTCTGTTTTGTTTGGACCCTTTTACTTCAGCACATGTGGATCTTGTCTGACAAGAGCAGCAGGAGGGATACAAGTATAGGTCTCGGGCAGGTGTGTAGTTCCCTTGGTAGCAGTATCACCTTGCATTGTAACAGCCTGATCAACTCCACTGATGTTGTTGACTGGGTGTTGAAACAGGGATATACCAGTTCCATGGATTGAGTCATGCACACCAGTAGAGCTGGGGTTAGTGTCAATGTTGCGAAATACTGAGAGCTGGTTGGGGCTTTGCTTAGGCACTCGACTGTACTTTGATCTTTTGTCCATTCAGCACCATAGCAACTTGTGTCAAGAGAGAAACTGGCACAGAAACTTCCTGACACTTGCTTCCAAATGAACCACTGAACTGGTTTTTCATTTTGAACATGTCTCTCCTCACTATATTAGCAGCGAGCTGGCAAGATGAAGAGCGTCATTGTCAGTATCATGCTCGCATGCCTTGCTCAATGTGGATCCAACATCTTCATTGGAAATGAGGACAACATCTCAGCCTCGCTTGTGACTTCCATGTCCAGAAAGTAACCAAATATTCTGTCTTTGAGCTTGGTGGAGTGGATGTGTCCTATTGCATCAGTCCCACGTTGTTTCAGTCTGGTGCTGTACAGATTCACCAGGTCTGTGAGTTTGAAGACTAGTGCAACTAGTTTGTCCATGGGGGCATCTTCAATCTAAGGTACCATTTCAGCAAATGCAATGCCATGATTCACTGTGTCAATATCAGACTCTTCAGGTGCTTTTGTTTCTCGTGTCTGTTGTATAAAGAGATGAGGCACTGCACATGGTACTGGGCCTTTTGTGCAATTAGGTCTCCTGCACTAAATTTGACAAGTATAGTGGTTTGTCGTGCGATTTGGGGGCACATTGTCGGACATGGACATCAACCCTGAACATGGATGCTTTGCACAAGGGCCCTCCAGCTGGTGCAAGTTTGCCACAGAAGAAACATGTTTCAATGGAAGTACTTGTCTCTCTCACACTCTGACAGGTGAACCTCTTTGAGCCATCTGCATCATCTTCTCTGGGTCTCTTCCTCTTCTCTGCATGCTGTAGTTTGTTTCTGTTAAACTCAAGTCTACATGAGTCATGCCACTTGGCTTTTTGCTGCTGCAGTGTTGCCTCAATTCCCTCGCCGTCATCAAGGCGTGATGGATTTATTGTTCTTGCCAAACAACCAATCCTACTGAAACCCACAAGAAGGTCAGCAATTGTCTTCAGCCTGCTCCCTGCGTGTCATGGCTGGACTCAGCTGTACAGCGAAGCACCTCTGATGCGTCGTACTGACACAGAGCACACTTGCTCCAGTCTGTTGTCACATTGTCTTGATGTTCCAGACTGTAGAGGATCCACCACCTAGTAAATTTTGGCCATCATCACACTGCTACACCTGAAAGCAGAGATAGGGACATGTTGCTGCAGTTTTTCTTATCTTTATTCTCTTAATCAAACACACACACGCACACACACACACACACACACACACACACACACACACACACACACACACACACGCAAAAACAGAAATAACAAAATCACATAAATTCTGATCCACACAACATCACTGCAAGTGCAAAAATCATAGACACAATGTTCATAAGTTTGGTGGCCATTTTGGAAAATGTCTGCCATTACTGTCACAGGACATCTGTGATGGCCCTACAGCCAAAACCTTCCCAAGGACAGGGCTCACTATGTGCCATATTTCATGTTCTATCATCAGAGGCACAATTCCACCAAATATTTTACATATCCGCGGCACGATAAAATAAGGGGGAGAGGAGGGAAAGAGTGAGGAGGGGCGAGAGTGAGGAAGGGGGGAGAGTGATGCCTCACGACGTGTTGCTATGCACTGTGAGGGAGGAGTGCAAGGAGGGGGGTGGAAACGAAAGAAAGAGAGAGGGAGGGGGAAGAGTGCTGCACTTTATTATGAGGGGGGGGTGAGGAATGGATAGGGAGAGTGTGAGAGAGGTGGGGGGAGGTGAGAAAAGAGAGAGAAAGGTGAGGGGGGAGAGGAGTTAGCAAACATCGTGTTATGTTCTGTTTTATGACCACACACACACACACACACACACACACACATGCAGATATAGTATCTATATACAGGCACTTCCCTATTTATGTCATCGATGCGCTCCTGGAAAACATAGTTTAAATCGAAATCATGTAAATCGAACTTCAAAATCCCATTTATTTTGAAATGTATTAAATGGGGAATGTGTTCCTGACAGAAAAAAAAATTGAGTGCAAATTTTTCAGAGTAAATTAATTAAAATATTATTACAATAAGATACTATACATAGGTGGCTTGTTGTCTTCTTTTTTACTGTGCAGCACAATGCTGAAAGTAGCATCGTTGACCGAGGTTGTGGCATTGCTGCTGATGCAGTGCTCCTGTAGGTTAGAGCAGGAATTTGGAATTTGGCCAGGATGCCAGGGATAGCTGCCTACTCTTCATGAAGGACTACACAAAGGGATATTTAATGTCCACAAACTAATTCTGGCAGATGTGACACCTGGTTTAACATTCATCTGAGGGACGGCACACACATTAATTAATCTCCCTGCGAAACACCATTTATCAATGACAGTTTATAGCTAGGTTGGGATTCGAACCCAGCATTGACAGCTGAGAGGGGAGTGTGCATACCTCTCGGCCATCCTACTGTGTTTCATTAATTCGAGGCCTTTCAACCTTCTGGAAGAAGCTAAAGAGAGTCTTTGGCATTGGTTTCTTCTTTCTTTCAGCAAACATTGCTTTGTAACCACTGAAAACATTTTCCAATTGTCTCTTGAACTCGTTCACTTATCCTATTGATTTACTCATGCTTATCCTCCCATTGTGTTAATCTTTCTTTTAATTTGATTTTACCTTCCTAACTCCCATAATTTCTCCATAGAGTACCCAGCCACAGTCACCACAACCTCTGCCCACGTCTCTCCAAACTTGTCCCACTGCTTAATTATTTTTGTTCAACTCAATGAAGTTACACTTTGGGCACATTCCTTAATCTTTTCTTCATTCAATATAATTGTCCAAACAGTAGAAAGAGTTAAGTTTAATGCTTTGGCAATTTCCCATTTTCTTGTGTAAATATGGAGAAGTCATATTTGCAAAGAATGTGAGCACAGCCTTGCTTATTTTTAAATTAATATGCTTTGTTATAAGAATCACAAATTATTTTTAATTTTCAGATTTCACTCCAGATTTAGACACTTCATTAATCCACGAGCTCCGATCCTCAAATCCGAAGACAGATTTTGATTATATACCCCAATTAGTCCGATATAGTCCATCATGGAAAATCGCATCATATAATTCATCAAATCATTCCAAGCTCCTAATTTGAAAACTATAGCACCGACACAAGCGATGTATGCAGTGATTCATAGGTATGAAGAACAGGCATTTGATGATATGAGTGAGGAAATTGATAAAAAAAAAAAAAAATTTGAGTCCTTTATCGTACAGAAACCGTTGCGGCTTGTTCCAAGTCAAAGCATTGTTGAGCAGGCTATGGTACTCACCATAGCCTGCTCACGCGCACTCACCTCTAAGTTGTCTAGCCTGGGTTTTGAATCCTGACCCACCCATAAACTGTCATCCTTGTGTTTCACAGACCGGGTGATTCATAAACATGTGTGCTCTCCCTTGCATGCACTCCATTATATGACCCTAAAAGATCATTGTTAAAAATTACGATAATTTTAATGGATTTTGAAACAGCCTGAAATCAAATTGTTGGCATATGTTCAGTCACAGGCAAATACATGATACCTTCTTCCCTTTCCTTCTTTTCCTGATCGATATAATTCTTTACATGACGTGGAATGTCCAATCGAAAATTGACGATCACATTTTGGAAAGTTTGTGGTGTACTTTTGGATGATTGTCCGACTAAAGAAATTGACTATTCTTTGTAGTTCCTATGATGTTTCGGAAAAATAAACTTGCATATAAAACAATTCAATCCACTACCTGACCAGGTAAAAACCATTAGTGTGCAACATTATGCAGTCAATTTCACCTCCAAAGAAGGTGAAGGCTGATGGTGATACTTGTCAGAAAGTAAAATAATGCAGCTTGACGTCAATACATATAATCTACCAAAACCGAAAGTACACTTTTTAAATCAAATATCATGGTTGCCAAACAAAAGGATAATTGATTTTATACTTGCAAGATATTCTAGCAATCGCATAAGGGAGTATCTATTTATTATGTGTAATGGTCATATAAACGGAGTGGAGGTGCTTAATTAAGAAGATTATAATTGAGATACAGAGATACCTTTCTCCTGACAAGGTGGAGAGCTTGCTTTCAAACCTCGAGTCAGATTCTGCAACCGGTCCAGACGGCATCAGCCCACGTGTCCTCAAAGCCTGCTCTTCTGCTCTTGCTCACCCTCTCTCTGTTCTATTCACCCTCTCATTTGCCCAAGGTCATCTGCCATTTGCATGGAAATCTGCTAACATCACTGCCCTGCATAAAAAAGGTGCAAAAACAGATCCCTATAACTACAGACCAATCAGCCTTCTCCCAATCATCAGCAAGGTTATGGAATCCATCATCGCCTCAGATATGAAATCCTTCCTCTTCTCCAATGGCTTGATTTCCAATCATCAATTTGGTTTCAGACCAGGTCACTCTACCCTGGATATGCTGCTTCTGCTCTCCCATCAATGGATGGAGGTACTCAATGCCAGACAGGAAATCCGAGCCGTATCCCTGGACATATCACGTGCTTTTGACACAGTCTGGCACCCTGCCCTACTCACCAAACTCTCTTCCCATGGTATTCAAGGCCATCTCCACTCATGGCTCGCAGACTTCCTCTCCTGTCGCAGTCAACGTGTGGCCCTAAATGGAGTTCTTTTATCCCCTCTTCCTGTCCAGGCTGGAGTTCCTCAAGGTAGCGTTCTGGGCCCTGTTCTTTTTCTGGTTTTCATCAATGATCTCTCGGACTCTCTGGAAAATCCTCTATTTCTCTTTGCCGACGACTCCACCCTCTGCCGTACCATCTGTCATCCCTCAGACCGGCAAGCAGCAGCTTCTTCGCTCACTGCAGATCTGGATAAAATCACAAACTGGTCCAACACGTGGAACATGTCTTTCAATCCAGACAAATCTCACACTCTCACTATGTCTCTTCGAAAGGACCGTTTACAAAACCCCCCCATCCACTTTCTCAACAATCCTCTGGAAGAAGTCTTTTCTTTCAAGCTTCTGGGTCTCACTATCTGCCATGACCTTTCCTGGGAAAGTCACATTTCCAACCTCGCCTCAAAAGCCAGTCGCCGACTGGGAATCCTCCGTCGTGCAAAGTCCTTCCTCGGCCTTCTTGAGCTCCTGACCACTTACAAAGCTTTTGTCCGTAGCCTGATGGAGTACTGCTCTCCCCTCTGGGCTGGTGCTCCTGCCTCCCACCTTTCTCGGCTTCACGCTGTCGAAACCAGGGCATTTAAGATCATCGGCATCTCCCGCAATGAAGCTGAGTCTTTGGGCCTCTCACTCAATCACCGCAGGTTGGTCGGTGGTCTTTCTGTCTTCTACCGACTCCTCTCCAGCCTTGTCCCCCCTGCTCTCTCTGCGATTTGTCCCCACCACATTTCCACAGGGCGCTCAAGGTCCGCCAACAACCCCCTTCTGGTAAAACTGCCAAAATCACGAATCACTGCTCATCTTCACTCTTTCATTCCTCTTTTTTCCCGCCTTTGGAATAAACTTCCTCACTCTATTCTTTCCCATTCTTCCCTCCAGGCTTTCAAAACAGCTGTTCACCACCACCTCTTATCTTCCCCCATCCATATCCTCGATCTTTTCTACCCCCGATAATCCACCCAAGCCTACTTCCTTCATTTCTCCTGCTTTCCTTCCTGAAATTCCCTGAAATGTCCATCTTCTTTTCGCCATGTTCCCCGTCCCATCCCCATCCCTCTCCCTTCCACAGTTCACCTAATGTGTCTGTTCCCCACTGTTTTGTCCCTTCCACTCCCGCCCCTCTTGTCTCATGCCTCTTTGCTGTGAGTTGTGTGTTAGCTCTCATGAGAGCCTCGACCAAGGTATACAAAAAAAAAAAAGTGGAAAGCTAGTGATGAGAATAGTAGGAAAGTGTGGGAAGAATAGGAGTGATGGGGCATGTTCTTTGCAAACCATCATGGAAGTGCGATACAGTTACTCTCGAATCTATGCTTGTGGACTTTTTGACACATTTTAACTAAATATTTTTAATGACTTGCTTGAATGAATGCTTTCCATAGGCATGATGCCATTTATGACGCACAAAGTAATATCTTTAGTTAGTACAGTTGTGATAGTTAACATGCCCGGTTTGAAGATTCTCAACGTCGAGTTAACTCCACCACTTAAAGTGGATGGAGGTCCTGTTTTCACCACTGTTGATCCGTCTGTCTGTGAGCAGGGTATCTCAAGAAGTTATGGATGGATTCAGACGAAATTGGTGGACATGTTGGGTGTGTGACAAGGACGAATTGATTTGATTTTGGTGAAGATCCGGATTCGGATGCGATAATTTTTTGAAGTGATTCTTCACCATTGAGAGATTGGGATAAACCGATATTTAGCACGATATCTCAAAAAAGTTGTGAACGGATTCGGACGAAACTTGGGGGGTGAGTTGGGTCAGTGACAAGAACAAGATGATTCGATTTTTGTTAGTCCAAATGTAGATCCGACCTACCAGTGGGATACAAAATGTAAACTGTTTAGCCTGGTGGAGGTATGTACTCTACCGGGTACCATTCTAGTGTTTTATTTAAATACAACTTCCCTTCCTGTTTTGATTTTCTTCTCACCATGTATACTGTTCCCATCTCCCTCATGTGGGCTGTTTAGGGTACACTGTTGGTGCGAAACAAACGAGATTGGGCACCACCCATGCCACGGGTAGATGAGAACATCACATCTACAAAGGAATACCCATTGTATGTCACCACTGTAAGTGTTGCAGGCACATTGTACAATGTATGACCATTTACATTTAACTGTTTCAGACATTTAGTCATAATCAGATATTCTTGTTCTTTTCTGTCTACATCTTCAAATCAAATGTCAAGTGCAATTCAGTTTCTTCTCTAATTTTTGTAGCTCTTCTTTTCCCTCAATCTACATTGTTTGCCCAACCTACATTGTTGCTAGACTGAGTAGCAGGGGCACTGCCGATGCTAATATTAAGATATTTCTCATGCCTGTCCACAGGTGGTAAACGATGAGGCTGTCCATCAGGAGTTGACATACAAAATCACTGGAGAAGGTGTTAATGAACTTAATCCAAAGAGTGGGACTTTCATGATCAATAAAGATGGCAGGATATATTTGAATCACATCGTCGACCGAGAAGTAAAGGAAGAGTATAAGGTATTTTACTGCACCTTATTTGATTTCTCTTACATTTACTTTCATGTGCATCTTTGACTGTATTTTCTTGTAATATAGTTTGTTGCCTTTCTTGCTATTCACGAACTGGTTGGACTATACTTTACAATACTATATATGCAAGACTATACAATATATATGTAAATATAAAGCTGTCACTGCTTGGATTCACCGTGCACTGCTGTTTGATTTGCTTTTCTTTCAATAAAATGTTTACCATACTCTTTATACCTTTTAAAATTAGATCTTATGACACCTTATTTGGTGTCAGAAAACCCCAACTAAACAAAATATTCGGCCAGTATATAGGTTGTATAGCCCACTTTAATTATAATACTGTACGTATGTTACACAATGCTTCGATTCTGGTAAAGCAACTATTTTCTTCTCATATATGGAGCACCTGGCTGCTCAGTTGCAATGTTAATGGTGTGTGTGGTGGTCGTATGGCAGCTTAGCTGCCAGGGTAGCTATAATTTCTTGAAGCGCGACTGTGTCGCTGATGCAGTGCCCCTCTACCAGTACACACACTGGAACTGGTACTCATTTCACCGACCTCAGAAGGATGACAGGCTGAGTCAACCTCCTGGTGTATTATTCAGCGGCCAACGGGGCTTGAACTCAGGACCCTAGGATCCCAAGCCACCACCCTAACCACTGAGCCAACACCAGGCTAATGTTAATGGTAATGCAGTGAGGTCAGAGATAGTGCCTCCTGCAGATTAGGGAAGAATTTAGAATTTGGTTGGTGTGTGGTGGTTATACAATGGCTTACTTTTTTTTAAGGTATCTCAAGATTTTTCTTGACATTCACAAACGAACGCTCATGGATGCCACCCACAACTGTATCGCATCCTCATTAAAGAGCAGGTTACTGTTGTATGCATTGCCCTGTCTGCATAACACCAAAATGACCATTTTTGAAGTCGGTTCAGGAATTCAACCCTGACTGGATAAATCAAAGATGAGTACACGACCACGGAGCTATCCTGACCTGGCTGCATTCGATATTTAATGAGAAAGGAATTTTTTTTTATAAACTTTGAACTGACTTTTGCAATGCACAGGTAAAACCTGACTTGCAAAAAATATATATATATATATATATATATATATATATATATATATATATATATATATATATATATATATATATATATATATATATATGTATGTATATGTATGTATATGTATATATATATATATATATATATATATATATATATATGTATGTATGTATATATATATGTATGTATGTATATATATATATATATATATATATGTATGTATGTATATATATATATATATATATATATATATATATATATATATATATATATATATATATATATATATATATATATATATATATATATATATATATATATATATATATAAGCCTGGTGTTTGTGCAGCGGCTTGGGATCCAAAAGGTCCTGAGTTCAAGACCCATTAGGCCACTGAATTAATACACCAGGGGGTTGACTCAGCCTGTCATCCTTCCGAGGTCGATGAAGTGAGTACCAGTGTACTGGGCCGGTGTATCCCCCAGTTAAAATAGGTGTACCATATCCCTGTGTCGTAAGAGGCGACCAGGGTTGCGTCAGGAAGGGCATCCGGCGTAAAACATGTGCCAAATCACTATGCGGATCATACGGATGATTCGCTGTGGCGACCCCTAACGGGAGCAGCCGAAAGAAGAACAAGAAGATATATATATATATATATATATATATATATATATATATATATATATATATATATATATATATATATATATATATATATATATAAATTTCTCTTCTTCTTCCTCTTCCAGCCTATCACAAAGATGATGTTTTATTAATTGCCATTGTGTAGAGAGTGGAAGTGGAAAAGGTAAATGCAAGTCAATGTGGTATTTTGTGTGGACAGATAGAGATACGTGCGTATGATAATCATGATCAACAAGTTGACGTTGCCAAGGATCTGAAAATCATCGTTGTGGACATTAATGATGAAAGCCCTGTGTTTGACCCAACGTCACTTCATGGCTCACTGGTCGAAGGCACCCCTGCAGGTATGGTGGTTTATCCCACAGCACTTTTTGGCACCGATGATTTAACCTGTTGTGTTCTCGATTCTTAAACAGCCACTTTAGTAACCATCTGTGAGTTGATTATGTCCAGCAGCACACCCTCGATTCCCAATTTCCTTGTGGTGAGTGCAGGAACGAGTGTGCTCCGCTTGAAGGCAACTGATGCAGACAAAGAGGACACCAACCATGTAAAACTTGTATACGAGTTTGTGAATAAACCTGATGAAAACATATTTGACATCAACAAAGAAACGGGCATTGTGACTACACGCTCCGTACAAGACCGAGAGGTAAAATAACACCACCAACAACAACAAAATAGCATGCTGGCAATGAAGCCATTGGTGTGCTTGAGAAAGTAGACAATTTGGGTTTGTCTGGGCCAGCTTGTTTTCATCTGACCTGATTCTTCATGATGCTGGAAATCGATGTTGAAATCCCATTTGCTGTACGATATGCATCATCTACCAATGTGATTGTAATTCACGTTCTCTCGATCGAGTGCAGTCTGTGGCTGCCGGATGCATCATTGGTTGGGACTCTGCTATGCCGCTGATGCAGTGTCCCCCTTACCAGTACACTGGTACTCATTTTGCCGACCTCGGAAGGATGACAGGCTGAGTCAACCTCCTGGTGTATTAATTCAGCGGCCCAACGGGGCTTGAACTCAGGACCCGAGGATACCAATCCGCCACCCTAACCACTAAGCCAACACCAGGCTTGTAATTCATGTCAAAGTTCAATGATGTGACCTTCTCGATTATATAATCACCCCACAATGCATTGGTGTGCATGTGCAGAACCCCTTAGCAACAGCGCCGATCCGGGCATAATATATCGTGCGATGCGTGCGAGGTAACAAAATCTATATGTCAGCCTACACGTACTGTATCAATTAGTCTTCGAGATCTTTCTTCAACACCATGATTTATCATCTATTTCGTTTGCTCACTGAACTCGTATACACATCAAATGTTGGGTGCAAATTGTACGAGAATGGTCGCGCAGTCCCCATGGATGGAGTGATATAGAATGTAGCTGAGAACTGCTGAAAATAACGGAAAAAAATAACCTTCACAGGCCCTTAAGTGATCAGCTCTTGTATTGAAAAACAAATGTTGATGTGGGAGCCCCCCCCCCCCCACACACACGCACACACTCCCTCCACCCCCCAAAAAATCAGGAGTACACCCGGCCTGCATTAATTGGAAAAGTTACCACATACATGATAAAACTAATATGGCTAATTTTTTTGTGATTTGTGGGCTTCTCCAAATCAACTTCTTCTTCAGCCCCTGACAAGTCATGGAAATACAATGACGATCCATCCGCATCACCGTCGCATGACAGTGATCCGCCACTGGCATTGAGTGACTCTGCTGGCAGCAAAGCATTCTAAAAGCTCACTGGTTATTCAGAAAGTTGACCAGATACTTGCACTATTTATTTCGTGGCTTGAAGTTTATTAAGAGTACATTTAACTTGCAGTGCCATTATGTAGAGAGTGGAAGTGGAAAAGGTAAATGCAAGTCAATGTGGTATTTTGTGTGGACAGATAAAGATACGTGCATATGGTAATCATGATCAACAAGTTAACGTTTTAACTACAAAACGGTGGTTTTATACCAGTGAGACTCCAATCATTCCATGGGAATAGTTCAGGTTTTTGGTGCTTCAAGACGGAGTGTGACACTCTCGTTTTAACGACGCAAATTGTGTTAATAAGACGATTTGTTTATGCTCTAGCAACAGCAGGTTCATTCTGATCATCAGAAGTGAGTCGATGAAAGGGACCGCACAGCACTTGAGTGAAAGGCATCGATGGGTGTTCCCAAGACATTACGAAAGTCCCATATTGAGTAGGGTAAGATTGTGCCCTCCTCTCCTACGCACAAAGGAAGAAGGCTTCTTCTTCCAGCCACCCATCATTGTGGGAGAGACAGGCCCTAGACCATCCCTGGGCCATAATTAGATGATGATTGAGTTTCTGATTAGTCCACCGTAGCTGGGGCAGTGAGTACACCTCTGGGCCTTGATTGGTGGATCCACTTATGGGGAGACAACTCTGCGGACATTGAATGGTTGGCCTCTGGGGGTGGGGGAGGGGGGACAGAGACATACAGCAGGACAGGAGTCAGGGAAAGGTTTCATGGTCCCACACTGTGATACTCTCTCTCTCTCTCTCTCTCTCTCTCTCTCTCTCTCTCTCTCTCTCTCTCTCTCTCTCTCTCTCTCTCTCTCTCTCTCTCTCGCTCTCGCTCTCGCTCTCGCTCTCGCTCTCGCTCTCGCTCTCGCTCTCGCTCTCGCTCTCGCTCTCGCTCTCGCTCTCGCTCTCGCTCTCGCTCTCGCTCTCTGTGTTGCCTTGCAATCACCGACACTATGGCAACAGAATTCTAAAAATTCCTCCCCTCAAACCATGTTCCCCCTGTTCCAAGGAAACTAAGTGCAAGAGGGTCAACCCCTAATGTGGGGTCATTATGCCTCCTATCTGGGCAAGCGGATTAGTAATAGTAGTCGTAGTGGTTGTAGTAATTGCAGTCGTAGTGTTTGATGTGTGCCTTGTGCCGCTGCAGCCAAAGTGTGGGTTTTGTTCTGGTACAATATTGTTGCCTCCACCACCAAAGGTGGATTGAGGTTATGTTTTCACCCATGTGTTTGTCTGTTTGTCTGTGAGCAGGATATCTCAAAATGTTGTGGATGGATTTGAACGAAATTTGGTAGACACGATGAGTGTGTGACAAGGATGAACTGATTAGGTTTTGGCGAAGATCTGGATCTAGATCCGTATACTACAATTTATTAAGTGATTCTTCACCATTGAGAGATGGGGCCAAAAACGATATGTAGCACAATGACTAAAAAAAAGTTGTGCATGGACAAGTTGTGTGTGTGTGACGAGGAACAATTGATGCCATTTTGGTGAAGATCCAGATCTGCATACGGATCCGAGAAGTTTTTGGGTGATTCCTCACTTTTGAGAGGTAGAGCCAAAAACGATGTATTGCATGAAATGATATTTGAAAAAGTTTTAGATGGATTATGACAAAACTTGGTGGGTGAGAGTTGTGTAGTTGACGATAACAAGCGGATTCGATTTTGGTTAAGGTCCTGATGCAGAGCCAGCCTATAATGGGATACAAAACATAAACTGTTCAGTTCAGCCTGGCGGAGGTAATGGGCTTCACCGAGTGCTGTTGTAGTTTTCTGTCTGTCTTTGTGTCTGGGATTTCATGCCATCTGTCTCAATATGAAGTATAACATGTTGCTGCCATTTTGCCACACTAATAGTTTTGGTGAATTAATTATGTTTGGTGGATTAATTTGTGACAACTTCAGTTTGATAACCGGCATGTTAGAACACGCACTGAATATGAACGATGTCAACTGCTCGGGTGTCGATTTGTGCAAATTATACACTTCTTGTTTCAAACTTCGGAGCTAGCCTCCAGTGTCGCCGTTAACCACTTGATAGTGTTTACTGGGTGGGTGCCTACCACACAACAATACATTTGCTAAACATGAAATGCATTGTGTTTATCTTGATGGGATGGAATGAGGAAAACCATAAATTTGTTTCAACTGCTTTATTGAAATTAATTTGAGCAATTTCAATCTTTAAACTACCAACTCAGCAGGTGGTGTAACCACATTGTCCAGGTGTTACTGCACATATTAGCCTGGTGTTGGCTTAGTGGTGAGGGTGGCTGGTTTGGGATCTTAGGGTCGGTCCTGAGTTTGAGCCCCGTTGGTCACTGAATTAACAACAGGTGGGGTTGATTAAGCCTGTCATCCTTCAGTGATTGGCAAAATGAGTATCAGTGTCCTGGTATAGGGGTACAGCATCAGTGGCAGAGTCGCACCCCAACAAAGTGATACCTACCTAACAGCCAAGCTGCCATACACAAGAATAAGAAGACTGTTCATATTATAAACTTTATATGTTTCAGGGCAACCCCACAACAACGTGGGAATAACTGACTGTTGGAAAAAAAAAAAGGAAGATTTTGTGTCGCAGTTGAACTGAATGTTAAATTATGATGATCCTAGGAAGGCTCTCATGTGTTAGCTGTCATACGAGCCTCGACAATGCATACAAAAAAAAAATATAGGCAGTGCCATTTTTCTGATCCTCTCAATCATTTTAGATGAATTCAAATTTTAACTACACTTTGAAAGTCTTGAGGCTGAGTTATTCTTTACAGTGTCCTGCTTCAAAGTCAGCTTAGAAGTGTCTGCGTTCTGATGTCCATGCTTTTTCTGTTACAGGTGAAAAGCAAGTATGAACTGGTGGTTGTTGCAAAGGATTGTGATGGTAAAATCAGTTTATGTAATGTTCTAATTACAACTGCTACAGCCACAATCGTAATTGGAGACAAGAATGACAACCCTCCCAGATTCACCAAAAATCAGGTCAGTCCCTATACTGTAGGAGAACATTTAAATGTATGGTGGATTCAGGGTTTGAATTTCATCACCTAATGTACTACACTGCAAGGCGAATGGCCAACCAGTTTTACTGACCTGACAAACTTTTTACGAGCTCACTCAAAGACTTGTGTAAGTAACGTACGTGTCATGCTTAACAACATGGCACCCTGAGGATAAACATCATACAAGCGTCACACCAGCAAGTGTGAACAATCATTTATTTGTTTTTGCCTCCGCAGCTAAAGGCACTGGAGGCATTCTGTTTTCAGCTTGTCTGTCTGGCTGTGCATCCGTCTGTGCGTGCTTGTTTCGCAGATTTCCGTTACCGTGATAGCTGTGATCTACTGAAGGGATTCCAACCAAACTTAGCAAAATTATGAACTGTATTGCAAAGATGAACTGATTCGATTTGGGGTTTCAAAAGGTCAAAGGTCAAAGGTCAGTGGCCATGTGACCTTTGATTGCAAATTTTTGTTACTACATTATCTTGTGAACCACAGACGGAATTACAACCGAATTCGGCACAAGTATTGACCGTGATACAAAGACTAACTGATTTCATATCGGGTTGAACAGGTCAAAGGGCATGTGGTCGTTGAAAATAATTTTGCCGATCGAAATTTGAATAAGAAACATCTGATGTTTTCTTTCTTCTACTTGTCTCTCTCTTCTTTCTCCATCTAATGTGACTTTTAATTAAGCCTCCCCCTATAAGATAGGGGGAGGCTTATTTATACCTGTTGTCGTGTTTGTTTCTCCAATTAGTGCCCTCAATTTTTGATGGTATCACAGAGTTTCTTAGACCTCTCGAAGTACTAAACCACCATTTAGTTTTGTTTTGTTTTTTTTTCCTGCCAATGTCCAAGCTCTATATCGTAGCCTGCTGGGACTTTTGGAATGGAATTTTTCATCGATAATGAGAATAAAAAGTATGTAGGGTTGACATTTTTGGGGACCCTGACCTAATTTTTAAGGTCATGACCTAATTATAGACTTTTTTTTTACATTTTTCGTCATAATTGGACAAAGGTTTGTCCGATCACAACGAAATTCCTCCCTCGAGATAGCCAAGAGCAAGTTGCATTTATGATTAACTTACATCATACTGCTCAGAGTGGTGGGCTTGGGATCCTAGCGTCCTGAGTTAAAATCCCGCTCAGCTGTTGAATTAATACCAGGTGGCGTTAACTCGGCCTGTCATCCTTCCAAAGTCGGCAAATTGAGTGCCAGCATGCTGGTATCCTGTGTCGGAGTGGCAACCCATCCAGGATTGTGCCCAATAGCCAAGGAGACTGCTTTGGCAGCATCAACGCTCTGCACAGAGTGTGGTCCCAATGGATGGATGGATGGATGGATCCTGCTCAGGGTTAAAGGTCAAGGTCAAATGGGGGTTTTAAAAAAAGAATGCATTTTTTTGTCTTCGCTCAAATTTTCCAATGTGGAATCTCAAAGACCACTTGGCCTTCCAAGATGTATTTGCATCATAATGGTGGATCTGCACTGAAGTTGTGCACCTGATATTTGATCGTGTCCTCGATCTATTTTTTCAGATTGTGACTTAATTAACAAAAAACACCTTTTTGATCATAACTTCAATAGTTTTCCTCCAATTTTCATGATGTTGAGTTTTATGGATACAAGATCACATTGTGACCCCCCCAAAAAAGGCACTCATTTGTTCATGGGGACCAGGAGAGGCTTACCCTTGGCAATTGCTTTGTGATCGCAGGTATCTCGTTTTTTTAATGTGACCTTTGAGATCAAACATAACAGTGGTTTGACATCTAACCAGGGTGGAGACATATGCCAAATTCTATTTTCTAGTTTGCTTGGAGAATAAATATGGGCTCAATGCATGACCCAGATGTGGACAATCTCTTTCTGCTTTCTCTCTTCTTTACACTTATAAAGAGAACGTGTGTGTGTGTGTGTGTGTGTGTGTGTGTGTGTGTGTGTGTGTGTGTGTGTGTGTGTGTGTGTGTGTGTGTGTGTGTGTGTGTGTGTGTGTGTGTGCAGTTTCAAGGCAGCATCAAGGAAACCATCTTGGGTCCTGTGAAGGCATCAGTGACCATTGAGGATCAAGATCAAAAGGGCAGCAATAATTGGAAAGCTGTTTATTCCATTATTAGTGGTGATGTGGAAAACCAGTTCTCAGTTGCTACCAATGACACCTCCAACAATCCCATCATCTCTACTATAAAGGTGCAGCAAAAGGGATGGTTAAATTCCTGATTAAGTTAATCGTAGATCTTTTATTCCTGCATCATGTGTTTTTAGAACTACTTCACTTCTCGAGACCTCCCCTCCCCCCCCCACCCCTACCCCCATACCCATTCCCCTCGCACCATCAGACCCCTGCAAAGTCCCCATATATTCCACTGAGCCTTACTAATAGTCATAGTTGTAAGACTTGGATCTACAATTCAAACCAAAAACCAACTTGAGTCGTTTTGCAACTTGATTTGAAATATTGCCACTGAAACTTTTAAAGTGGCTTCGCTATCCTTGAAATATCTTCATCATTTTCCAATTAAATACACTTTTTGGTTATGTTCTTCACTGTCTGAACTTATCTCTCAATCAAACCATTACTGCGTGAATACCTCAGCAATGTTGTCGTGTGTTTTACATTCCACCTAACACATTCCAGAAGTGGACCAAACATACTAAAACACTCAGGCATGACCTTGACTGCTGCACTGATGGTCCTCTCTTGCATTCTCTTCACAAATGGGTACTTGGTGTAATAACCCGTCACTATGAGGAAAATCGACCCATGCAACACACACTTATCACTTGCCACCTACTGTATGTCTATGGTACCGCTGGTATCTCATGAGCTATCATTGTCTCACACCTTTGGGCAGGTTGTTACATTGAAACCTTGCCCTGCCTGTGAAACACCACAATGACTTTATACAGTGCCTTCAGAAAATATTCACACCCCTTGACTTTTTACATTTTGTTGAGTTACAGCCTGAATTTAAAATGGATTAAATTGAGATTTTTTTTGTCACTAATCTACACATTAGTGTAGATTAGCCCCATAATATCAAAGTGGAAATATTTTTAAAGAAATTTTTACAAATCAATTAAAAATAAAAAGCTGAAATGGCTTGCGTCAATAAGTATTCAACCCCTTTGCAATGACACTCCAAATTGAGCTCAGATGGATCCAATTTCCTTTGATCATCCTTGAGATGTTTCTACAACTCGATTGGAGTCCACCTGTGGCCAATTCAATTGATTGGACATGATTTAGAAAGAAACACACCTTTATATATACAAGGTCCCACAGTTGACAGTCTCAGGGGGTTGAATATTTATGTAAATTAGACATTTCAGCTTTTCATTTTCAATATATTTGTAAAACTTTCTCACAACATGTTTTCACTTTTTCATGATGGGGTATTTTGTGTAGGTCAGTGACAAAAAGTTTAAATTTAATCCATTTTAAATTCGGGCTGTAACGCAACAAGATGTGACAAAAGTCAAGGGGTGTGAATACTTTCTGAAGGAACTGCAGCTGGGTCGAGAGTTAAACCCAGGCTAGCCGGCTGAGACGAATGCACGTACCTCCACACTCTGCTTCAATGACCATGCAAATTGTCTTTTCATCAAATGTTTGGTACATTGGAAGTCATGAACAACTAGATTGAATAATCCTTTCCATTGTATTTCTAGCACTGGCATCAATTTCTGTATTTTCACACATAGCAATCTGAAAATTTTCCCAAATTAGCTAGTCAACACTTTTAATGTTTTCTTGAGTGACAACAGTTGGATAAAAATAAGAAGGCTCAAGATTGTCACCAATTCGTGGCCATTCTTGAAGCGCAACTACGTGGAAAACCTGCATCACCATATTGAGCAAACAACAGCCTATCCCATGAATTTCATCCTGTTTGATGTTCTCCCCACAAGGAACGTATTGAAACACTTCTGTTCCACAGTATCCTTAATTAAGCTTGCTGTCTGGATTTTACTCAGTATAATGTTGTGACCGGTTTTCCTGTATATTTTGCCTATTACCATGGGCAATATCGTTGTGCAAAATTCCAGCAATGAACTGTTGTTACCTCTGCCCCAAAGCTGAAGGAGGTCATGTTTTCACCCCTTTATGTCTGTCTGTCTGTGTGCAGGATATCTCAAAAAGTGGTGAACGGATCCGGATGAAATTTTGTGTACATGTTCGGTGTGTGACAAGGACGAACTGATTAGATTTTGGTGAAGATCCAGATCCGAATACTAAAATTTTAAAGTGATTCTTCACCATTGAGAGATAGCGCCAAAAACGATATATAACACTGTATCTCAAAAAGTTGTGGACGGATTCAGATAAAACTTGGTGGACACGTTGTATGTGTGTGGCAAGGACGAATTGGTTCAATTTTGGTGAAGATCTTAATCCTAATCTGGATACAATAATTATTTTTTTTTTCAGTGATTCTTCACCATTGAGAGATTGGGCCAAACACGATATACAACATGATATTTCAAAAATATATTGGGCCAGATATGTTCTCGTGGATCAGACATTGCGTGGCGGAGGGATGCACTCTACCAAGTCCCCTTCTAGTTTCTACATTTCAGAATTTCCACCTTGAAACACCCCTCATACAGGGACAATTAACAAAAATCATCATAGTACATCCAATGTATTCAAACGTGTGATCCCAGCATCAAGAACCTTGTGCTCTTGATGTGACAGATTAAACATGACAGATTAAATATGAACCCCGGAATCATAATTCAATGTAATAATGAGCCATGTAGATCCTTCAGGCAGACGGGGCTCATTAGGCTTGGTAGGCAGCTCATCGAGGAGAAGGAAAATCAAGATCCACCACTGCCTTGCAGTTCAGGTTTTGTAAACCAAAGGCTAAGGGGTTTAATGGGGTAAAGACAACAATCCTTTTGAAAGGAGATGGCCTTTGTATTATTTAACCCTTGGGCCACCCTTGGGAGAGGGGGGGTTTGTCTCCCTTTCAGGGTTATGTGACACCATGGGAGCAGGTAGTGGATGACCATGCAGGCTGCTGGCACATATCAGTAATGCTTGCCTGGCCTCGAAGCAAGGCAGAGGATTCTCTTTTGGTGAAAGTGTTGTTTTAACGTACCAAATTTCGTTCAATTCTGTATTGATGCCGGGATAAGGGGACTATCCCCCCACCCCTGCTTTCCCTCAAGTCCCTGTATCAAATACATACATGTCCAGAATACCCCCCCTTTCCCTCCCCACTACCTCCCTCTCTCCCCCATCTTCCTCGCTCCTTCCCCCCTCCCGGTGTGTATAGCAATGGGTGGTGAGGCCTCATTCCCCCATCCCTTATTCACTCCCCCAGGCAAAAATAACATTCCTTTCCTGGAGTAATTCTCTGCAGACTACTGTACTTTATGAGAGTAAAGCTCTCATATCTAAAGGTGTAACTCACATTTTTGCGTGGGCGCCATTTCAATATTCCCGTTGGTGAAGCGACGGGGTTTATTTGCTCCTCTATAATAATAATAAATGTGTGTGTGTGTGTGTGTGTGTGTGTGTGTGTGTGTGTGTGTGTGTGTGTGTCTCTCTGTCTGTCTCCTCAATAACTCCAAAACCATGAAACCTAGTGGCCACAAACTTTGCATGTACACTAAGGGAACTCCAAGGTGGTGCATGAATGAAAATTGGGTTTTTGGGTTAATTTAAACACCCCTTTTGAAGATAATTTTGGGGGTGCTCATTACGAAAAATCAAAATACAGTAAGCCTTACCAAGATAGTGGCATACCATCTTGGTCAGCCCTCTGTCGGCTCACAAGAGTCTGAGGCCGCCATTTTTTTGGCCTGGTCAATAATGCCTTGGCTTGGGACAGGCCGCAACGATTTCTTAACGATAAAGTTTTTTTTCACTTTCCTCACTTATATCATCGAATGCCTGATCAACATACCCATACAAATCGCTGGATGCATTGCATTGCATTGTTTATAAATACCTGGTGACACCAGCGTTTGTGGTTTTATTTAATTTCTGCACATGCCATAAGCTCTTATCATACCGCACATGCCATCTTGAATCTCTTAATCTCAGCCGAATTTCAAAATTTAACTTTGTTATTGACTTCAGCAGTACTTTCAACTGCTAAAAAAGTGTTCATTCGTCCAATATGGACATTGCTTGGGCATTTCCGTGTGCATGGGTTTATATGACCGATCAGCAATCGGTAATCGCTTGCCAATCCAGCCTTTCCTGTGTTACCCTCCGCTCATGCTGCTTACCCTCCCCTCTTTCTGCTTACCCTCCCCTCTTTCTGCTTACCCTCCCCTCTTGCCACCATTCCGTTCCGCTCCCCTCTCGCCGGCTTTCCCTTCCGCTCCCCTCTCGCCGGCTTTCCCTTCTTCTCCCCTCTCACCGCCTTTCCCTCCCCTCCCCTCTCACTGCCTTTCCCTTCCGCTCCCCTCTCGCCACCTTTCCCTTCCCCTCCCCTCTCACTGCCTTTTCCTTCCTCTCCCCTCTCGCCACCTTTCCCTTCCCCTCCCCTCTTCCTGCCTTTCCCTTCCCCTCCCCTCTCGCTGCCTTTCTCTTCCCCTCCCCTCTTCCTGCCTTTCCCTTCCCCTCCCCTCTCGCTGCCTTTCCCTTCTCCTCCCCTCATGCTATCTTCCTCCCAAACCCCCTCCACCATCAAGCAACTCTCCGAAGGTCGAGGAGAGGAAGGGGTGTCAAAGAATGTGTGAATTGGACAAATGAAAGCTGGTTTTGCTTTTTTAACAGTCAGAACTGCTGTTCAGATCAATTCTGCAATTCGTCTCAGGTTAAGAGATTCCAGAGCTTATCATACGTGTGAAAATTAAATAAAGGCATGAACACTGGAGTGGCTTTTTCGATGATTGAAGGAAAACACCCTTCCTTCCTTTCCCCTGCCCTCACTCTGACCTCCTCCTAGAGTCCCTTTATAGAGAGAGTAGCGACATAGAGGGTCCGGAAAAATCTAGTCACGTGATCGCGTGGAGCCATTTTGATTCCATCTCGGACAGGATCAGACGCATATCGGTCAGCGTTTTAACGTTCCCGCTTTACGCAGCGTTCTCATTCGTGTTTTACATTGATTTTATGACAAAATGACAGGTTGTTGCGCCTTTGGGTGCACAAATGGAACTGAGAAGGGATTCAAGATGTATAGATTTCCATCAGATGCTAAAAGACGGAAAATCTGGGAGGACAGAGTCAGTCGTGTTGGATGGAAAGAAACTTCTTCGTCAGTTCTCTGCCAGGTCAGTGTGATGGTGGTAATGGTCCCATATGCATATATTTGTGTGCAGCGAGTGAGACTGGCCTTTGCTTTGGCTTTCCAGGCTCGATATCCATTGCTCGTGGATTAATTAGCACTTGAAGGGGAAGGCATCTTTATTTAAAATTAAGTTTGAGTTTGAGTCTTCGAGCTAGATCAATTAATATAGGGTCTAGACTCCAGATCATGTCTCCAAAGTCAGACTCAGACTCAAAGTCAAAGTCAAACTAAAGTCAAAACAAAGACGAATGAACGGAGAACGGATCCGGGCTAACTCGGCCCACAGACTAACACGGCCCACTCTTCAAAGGCAGAGTTAGGGTCAACACTAACCCTAATTCTGACCCGAACCATAACCAACCGTAAACCTGACCCTAAACCTAAATGTATCCCTAAACCCTAACCCTAGCTTTTAAGAATATGTTATACCAAAGATTTAAAATCTATTGGTGTGGGTGTAGACTGCCAGATCTCAGGATACTAAACTGGTCGACACCCCATAGAAGCATAGAACGGAGCCCATCTAACTTCTGAGTGTAGCATGGTCGGGACTGGCTTTTATCTTCGGGGGGGGGGGCATGAGGGGGGGCATGCATTGAATGTATGTATTTGTGTCTGTTGATTTGAATGTGTGAGGACATTAACTTGTGTTTGTGTGTGTGACTTTCAATTTATAATGTGTGTGTGTGTGTGTGTGTGTGTGTGTGTGTGTGTGTGTGTGTGTGTGTGTGTGTGTGTGTGTGTGTGTGTGTGTGTGTGTGTGTGTGTGTGTGTGTGTGTGTGTGTGTGTGTGTGTGTGTGTGTGTGTGTGATTGTAAATATGTAATTTGTATATGTGTGAGTGAGTGAGTGAGTGAGAGAGAGAGAGCCGGGTGGGGTGGGCTAATCTATTTTTGGTGGGATGAATATATGATCGGCAATATGCAGCAAAGTTTAGATTAATAATATAAATATGAAAATTAAACAAACACAAATATATACCCACACACGATAAACAAGGTCAAACAACTGCTGAAATACAAAGATAACTCTTAACGTTGTATTGTACATGTATAAACAGGGAGGTGAGAGTTCGAGTCTCGCTCTCTCCTCCCTGAAATTAAAATGAGGCTGAAATAAGCAGCACGTGTACTTGTCTAGTTCATTCCTTCTTTATCATGGTTCTCAATGTCTGTGACTGTTAAATCACAAACAGCTCTGTGAATTTCTTCTTTATCATATGGCTCTTAGTTGTCATAAGTCTTCTATTTTGTCATCTTCACATAATTTGTTCATTACCAACATGGAAAAGACCATTCCCATCTCTCATACATGGAGAACATAATGGAATACACGGTTCAATGCACTAGCGCCACACGGCGGCTCTGCACGTTCACCGCGCTGAATGGACTCAAAATGGCGTCAAATCGTTAGTTGTCGCTACTCTCTCTATAAAGGGACTCTACCTCCTCCCAAAGGCCCTCCACCCCTCGCGGACGTCTCTGGGAAGTGTCCGGGCATTGTTCAGTATGACCCATTTAAACATGCTGTTTTAACGTACCCAATTTTGTTCAATAATGTACCAATGCCAGCATAAGAAGACCATCCAAACCCCCCCCCCCGCCACTTTCCCTCAAGTCCCCCTCTCAAATACATGTCTAGAACACCCCTTTCCCCAATCCTCGCTCCCCCTTTACTGGAATGTATCGCAACTGGTGGTGAGGCCTTGCTCTCCCCTCCCTTACTCTCAACCCTCCCCTTACTCAATCCCCCACCTCTCCTCGTTTGGCCTCCCCCTCCCCCCCCCCATCTTAATATCCCCATCAGCGAAGTGATGGGCCATATTTCATAGTATGCGATGAAGTTTTTAAAAAACAAAAAACGTTTTGCAGAGCTGGCCTTGGATGACACACTGCCAAACAAATTGTTGCAGGAGGTTGAAGACATTTTAACAGAAGAGGCCAAAAACAACATCCCGAAAGCATGCAGACAGAAGAAAGATGAAAACCAAAGGTGCACCAAAGGAGGACATTAAGCAGCTAAATGCTGACTTCCAATGAGAAGTTAGGAAAGGCAAAGGTAAATATTTCAGTCATGTCTAGAGATAGAAAGTGACAACAGAGCGGGAAAACGAGATATTTTTAAACAGATTAGAGATCACAGGAAGGTTTAGGTCTGTGATTGGGGTCCTTAAGAGTAGAACAGCAAAAGATCTGACAAAGGAAACACCGGTAAATGAAAGATGGAAGGACTATCCTGAAACTCATAAACGAGATAGCATTCTGATGGCAACCTTCGAATAAACTATATGAGCAAGAACCAGTAATGATAGAATGTGAGGTACGGAGAACCCTGAAAGAGCTGACAAATGGAAAAGCACCGGATGCCGATGAAATTCCAATCAAATTCTTTGAGGTAGTTGGGGAGGAGGCAATCAAAATTTTAACAACTGTCTGTACACAGATCTGGAGCAGGATTGAATGGCCTTAAAGGTGGAAGCAGTCAATCTACAAGCCATTGCTCAAGAAAGGGGATGCAAGAGAATGTTCAAATAACCGAACCATTGCCTTGATTTCACATGTGAGCAAGATATTCAACACAGAATAGAAGATTTCATTGAGCAAGAAATGCCCATTGAGTAAGCAAGTTTCAGAAGAGGAAGAGGAACTAGAGATCAAATTACAAATCTGAGATGGATCATGGTAAAAGCAAGAGAATATCAAAGGAAGGTGTATCTCTGTTTTATAGATTATAGCAAAGCCTTTGGTTGTGTTGATCATGAATTGATGTGCGTTAGGCTGAGAGAAATGGGGATGTTGGAGCACCTGATATATATTTTTTAATGGAAATCATCCCAAACAAGGCACAAAGCCACTCCAGCTAAGGGGCTAAGAAAGAAAAAGAACAAGAGGAAAAACTGGCAAAACCTTCACCTTGTCCTGAAACGAGGAAACCTCTTCACAGGACCACTGTGCAGGAGGGAGTAACTTGGCCAGGTGGAAAAATACATTTTCCTACCTTCATTGGGTTTTTTTTAGGAGACACCATTTCTGCACTGGATGGCTGTTGGCACTCTCGGGAGCTCATCTGCCCTGTGTCAGGTGTTGTTTTTCGTCCTGGCAGGGTGTCACAGTCGCCCTCACCATTAGTAAAGCCAATCAGGGGTGTCGGTTTAGTCGCCGACAACTCGACCATGCGGCAGGTAGCACTAGGTTACATGTTACCAGTGGCAGTCCCAAAATGTCTCAAAAGAAGTGTGTACACCAAACAAGAAGCTACAATTAGAAGAGAGTAAGCGAGTATGGAGAGACAGAATGCTTTGTAATTGGAAAAGAGGTTAGACAGGGATACATCCTCTCTTATTGTTCAATCTGTATAGTGAGTACATCATGAAGAAATCAAACTTGGATGACATAGAGGCTGGAGTTAGGACTGGAGCAAGACATATCAACAACCAAAGGTATGCTAACGATACCACTCTGTTGGTTGAAAGAGGAATTGACAAAACTGCTGCAGACAATGAAGAAGGAAAATTAAAAAGCTGGTCTTTATTTAAACCTAAGATCAACGTGTTCAGTTTTGGAGATGATCATATGAAAATAGTGGAAAGTTTCATCTTCCTGGGTTCTAGGATTGAAGTGATTGGAGAATGTAGATGATAAATTCATAGACTGTTAGTGTTGGGGAGAGCAGCAATGGCTGGATTGACAATGATCTGACAATACAAAACAAGTGCAGGCTGGTGAATGTCCGGCATTTCCATTTGCAATGTATGGATGCGAGTCACAGACAATAAAAGAAAGGAAGAAGATTGACAGTTTTGAAATGTCGGATCGGAGACCAATGCTTAAAGTTCCATGGACTACAAGAAGAACAAACAAATCACTGGTTGATGAAATTATACCACCATGCACATTAAAAGCGCTGATGCTAAAACAGAACTGTCGTACTTTTGACTTGGAGACATCACGCATGCAGGAAACAAAAGTCTAGAGAAATCAACCATGCTGAGTATGGCTGAGGGAAGAAGAGGAACAGGCAGATCTTGTATGTGCTGCATGGATGGGGTAAAGGCTACAATCAAGCCGGAGCTTCGGGAAGCAGTGCAGGATAGGGATGTTTGCAGAAATCTGATCATGAATGTCTCTACACAACTTCATGGGACTACATAAACTATCCTCAAAAATATAGTTCGGCAACAAAAGACAACTTCGACAAGTTGTGAAAAAAAAAATGTATTTAAACATTTCAAACTTCACCTTGCCTTTCAAATATTACTCCCAACTCATTCTTACACTGCAAGTGAACAATGAACAATGTCGGTGCAGTAGTGTTAAGGATATAATATTTTTGCAACTTTGTGATTCCATCCAAAACTAGAAGGGCACTCGGTAGAGTGCATACCTCCACTACGTAATGCCTGATCCACGAGAACATATTGGACCCAATACATTTTTGAGATATCGTGTTACTGTATATATCGTTTTTGGCCCTATCTCTCAATCGTGAAGAATCACTTTTAAAATTAAATAATTATCGTATCCAGATCCGGATTCAGATCTTCACCAAAATCGAAGCAATTCGTCATTGCTACACACCCAACGGGTCCACCAAGTTTCATCCGAATCCGTTCACAACTTTTTGAGATATCCTGTACACAAAGAAACAGACAAACAATCAAACAGACAGAAAGGGGTGAAAACATAACCTCCTTCACCTTTGTTGGCAGAAGTAATAAATGTCTTGACTCTTGAGACTTTTTGGATTTGTATCTCAGGTTGTTTTGTTTCCACCATCATGCTTTTGCTCAAGTTTTGATTTTGTCTCGTCATAAAGTGTGGTACGAGAAAGGAAAAAGGTTTGCTTTTTGCACAATGTTTCATTCAAATGGTCAAATATGTCTTTACAACTTGTAAGGAATTTGCAATGCATTATGTCAGAGCAAAAAGATAAGACTTAAACTTTTCTCATCCGCAGCCACTGGACTATGAGAAATCTAAAGAGCACACGATTGTATTGAAAGTGGAAAATGTAGAACCACTGGAAGGAGTCGCTCTTGGGCCGGACGCAACTGCTTTTCTCACGATCACGGTGCTGAATGTGATGGAGCCACCTGAGTTTACTCCAAGCAGACAAAGATACAGAATACAAGAGGAAAACAAACCCAACAAAATAATCGGAACTGTTCTTGCTAAAGACCCAGACCAACCACCAAAGGCTGTCCGGTATGAAGTTAGAATTATACATTGGAAGGGCTTCAAATTTTCATTCCTCCTTCAAGGAGGTCGATCAAAGTCATTACAATTTCATTTTACAGTTGTTTGAACCTGCTAATGATTGATATATGCCTACATATGGATGCCTATCATTTATTATCCCTGAGCTTAAAAATAAAACATGGGGATATTGTAATTGGCTCAGTCTATCTTTATGCTATTTTTCAACTTTAATTTAGGTGGGAAGCGTGGAGATTTGCGATGGCATGCCACCAATTTTGCTCTAGTTATTGCCTCCACCACTGAAGGTTGATGGAGGTTATGTTTTCACCACCGTCTGTTTGCTTGTCTGTCTGTGAGCAGGATGTCTCAAAGATATATGGACGGATTCAGATAAAATTTGGTGGACAGTTTGAGTGTGTGACAAGGACGAATTGATTAGATTTGGTTAATATCTGTATCTGGATACTAGAATTTCTTAAATGATTCTTCACCATTGAGCGATTGGGCCAATAACGATGTGTCTGGCCCGATATCTCAAAAGGTTATGGATAGATTCCGATGAAACTTGGTGGACAACTTTGATATGCGATGAGGAAGAACCGATTCAATTATGGTGAAGATTCATTTCTGCATACAATAATTTTTCAATTTTTTTAAGTACTTTTTTCACCATTGAGAGATGGGGCCAAAAACGATATATAGCACGATATTGTTGCGGTTCTCGGAACCGCACGCTTCCAACAGATAGTGCTCGTAAGACAGTTATTCAATTAATATACATGTAGATAGTCCCTTCCCTTTTTTTCTAGCGGGACAACAGAGTGCGTTGGGATGATCTCATGGCAAGGTTTGCTTACATCATTTTTTCTTCATTTCGTCCCTAACTCTTCTTTTCTGATTATTCCTGAGGTAAATCTAAGCCACGTGCGCCCTTCGCTGTGAGATGGGCCCTCACAGAGGCCAGCGCGTGCGGTGCCGCTGCGAGGAAATGATGACGCGCGAGCATTAACGGCGCAGAGCTCTCGTCCCCAAGCGAGCCCTCAACCCAACGTGTGCACCGAGTCATACAGTGCACTAGGCAGTACGGGATTATCGACTCGAGCTTCTGATGATCTGGGGAAGATTGCCGGTTGCATTGAAAAGGAATACGAATGAATATCTCTTAAGAGGTTACACGAATGGTGTTTTTCACAACACAGGAAACACAGCCAGCACGACGCCCACGCTGCACGAAATACGTACGGAGGCCGATAAAGGCGACTCCACGCCACGTTGGGCGGGATGCGAGTGTGCGAAGTAAAAGCGGCGCGTTCCTTTTCAACCAAATATCTGATACATATTGGTGTTCACCCTGCGCACATGCTAACAGAGTCGTGTGGATGTGAGTGCTGGCCACGTGCGTAATGGCCGAACCGCGCGCACTGTATGGAATGTGCTCGAAAGCAGACACGTACGCCGCTCGCGACTTTGTTATCGTACAAAGCAGGGCACAAATGCACCGCTCGTGACTTTGTATCGTATTTCTTCAATATCTGACACATATCGGTGTTCACCTCGTGCACACGCAAGCAGAACCGGGCGAACGCGAGAACTGACCACGTGGACCATGGTGGATCCGCGCGTACTGTGCAAAACATGCATGGATTTATCCATAACAATGTACAGTACCTTCGGCCCTCTCTGGCAGTGGCGGATTCCCCACGGATGGTGAACGTCTTCTCGTCTCTACGACCAGCTAAGCTGCAATCGAGCAGGGGAATGTTGGACAGTGCCAGCCACGTTGGCGAGCGCGGAGCGGGCGCATTGATCGGCGCTGGTCGGACGCCCGAGCGGGCATGCGGGACCCTCGGCCGGTCACCAGAGCATGGCCGGGGATTTTTGCAGGATGATTCGTGCGCCAATTTCGGTGTGGGCGATTCGTGTCATGTCGTGGGGTCGGAGCGGAATATTTTCGCTGTCTGAGATGACCTTGCCGGAAATGAAGTGGTGCGGTTTCCGGCCAAAGGTAGCGGGCCGCGTGAGGGGTCGGGGCCAATCGGAGCACCCGATTCAGGTGATGACGCTTCCTTTCGGGGTGGCCCCCCCCGCCCCGCGCTGCAGGTCCTATAAAGGTCGGAGCGGTCCCTCCGCCTTGCTCTCTCACCTCACTCTCGTCTCTGCCCGACATCGCCACGACCCTCCTCCTGCTGTCTGGACTCTGTCTCCTCATCTCCGCCCACACGACGTTGACCCCACCCGCCTACCTGGTCCTGCCTATTATTCCATCCACACACTCTAGACTCTCTCCCTTCTCCACTCAAGCCCCTCCTTCATAAACATGGTCTCCACACGCGCTGCTGAAGCCACAATACGATGCACCAGCTGTCGGGTACCGCACCATGGAGCATCCCACCTCCCCACCCCCGAAACGTATTGGTGGTGCGTTGTGCAATCAAGTACAAAGGTACCGAGATCATAGCCTCAACTCCTCTCCCTTCCTGTTTCAATACTCCCTCTTCATTGGGTTGTGTGTGTGTGTGTGTGTGTGTGTGTGTGTGTGTGTGTGTGTGTGTGTGTGTGTGTGTGTGTGTGTGTGTGTGTGTGTGTGTGTGTGTGTGTGTGTGTGTGTGTGTGTGTGTGTGTGTGTGTGTGTGTGTGTCCTGGCGCCTGTTTGCTGAAGTAAAACTGCAGAAGATCGTCATTGTTATCATTATTATTGTTATTATTTTCACGTTAAGTCTGCTCTATGTCCACTTTTGTAAGTTGCTTGTTTATTTGCTGCATCACACCTCTCTCCCCTATCTCTGCACAACACACCCCAATAATTCTTGATCCTGCCACGTACCATTCCTCACCCATTGTTAATAAATTATTATTAGAAATGTTCCCAGCTCATTTTTGTCGTTTCTTTCATCGATCCAGCATAGTCCAAATCCTGGCTTAGCCAGGACTTTATTCCCAACGATCCGTTCATATTAGCCGGTACGTCCTTGGCAGTGTCGCTCGGCTGCATCCGATCCGGTAAAGTGAGCCGATCCGGGAGAGTGATCCGGTTTGGACAAGGCGTACCGAGGGCGTGTTCCCCGGTAATTAAATCACATGATTAATTAGGTAACCTGATTAACCCATAGACAGGAGGACCCTAGGTCACACTGTTGAGTTATTGGCATCCACTGTCGGTTAAGTGACCCACCGCATCACGGAATTATCCATGTGCGACGGCCTACAATTCCGGGGAGTCTGGTGGGAGCTTCCCCCCCCCCCTTCGTGGTCTTCTCACCCGACCCCCGGCCCGCAACAATTTCTTTTTTAAGTTATGGACGATTTATCACTGTTCAGCCTGGTGGAGGTATGCGCTCTCCTGAATGTCGTTCTCGTTATGATTGTAAACATGACAATCTTTTACTGCTTCATGGATTTGAATTTTTTTTTTTTTTGCTTGAAGATTGGTTGTATAAAGTTGAATTGTGAATTTTTTTTTCCTCCCTTGTTGAAACCATGCCAAGAAGCGACCATGACTTTAACATCAGTTTCATTACTTTAAAATTTGATCACAATACTGTGAATGGTTAATGCACGTGGTCCACACTTAACGTCATAGCTGCGTTCTCGAACAATGCGACTTTTAGGCAAAACAATGTTGAGGGAATCACATTTTCCAAAAAGGACAGCAAAAGTGTTCTCCGCTCTATATATATATATATATACATATACAGTACTGTGCAAACATTTGGGTTTTTCCAATGAGATTCATACTTTTGGGTAAATTTAACAAATTTATCAGTCATAACAGTCATGTGTTTGTTAATGTAAATTAACAGCCTTGATCAATGCACATGAAACAAACTGTGAAAGTAAATAACAAGAACATTATCATTTTATTGTTTGTCAATACTTTGTTTGTCCGCCCTTTGCCTTCTTGAGTGCCATCACTCTTTTACCCATGCTTCCTTTATACAACTGAGGCACTTTAACAGGAATATTGTGTGAAATATCCCATAGTACATTCCATAGTTCTGTAAGGTTAGTTGGGTTCCTCTTGTTCATCTGTTTCCATATAATCCTATATGGCCTTGATGGGATTTTGGGTTGGCCATTATAATACTTGGAGCACACCAGCTGAAAGTAACATTGTTCTCCAAATATTGGTTTGCTGGATCAGAAGTGTGTTTTGGATCATGATCATTTGGAAAAAGAATCCTCTTCCGATGAAATGATTTCCACTCGGAGCTGCATAGTGCTGCAGCATTTGCTTTTACTTCTCTTTGGTTATTATCCCATTGATTTTAACAAGTTTTCCGATACCAAAAGCTGAGATACAACAACAAACAGTTACCGAGCTTCCCCTATGTTTAACAGTAGGCTGCATACATTGTGCCTTAATGTTCTCCAGGTCTTTGATGTACAAACTGGTGTCTTAGATTCATAAGCTCAAACTTCGATTCATCAGAACAAAGTCCCTGAATCGATTGTTCAGTCACCCAATCTTGGTATCGTCTTGCAAATTTCAGTCTTTTCTCCTTATTCTGTAGTCTTAGCAGTGGTTTCTTTGCTGCAACTCTGCCACATAAACCTGCTCCAATCCACCTTCTGCACACAGTGCTGGATGAGATGTTCATGTTTAGGACTGCTCTCATTTCATTTGTCAGCTGCTGACAGAGAGAGAGATAGAGATAGAGATAGAGATAGAGATAGAGATAGAGATAGAGAGAGAGAGAGAGAGAGAGAGAGAGAGAGAGAGAGAGAGAGAGATA
Source organism: Eptatretus burgeri (assembly GCF_056783735.1). Classification (NCBI taxonomy): domain Eukaryota; kingdom Metazoa; phylum Chordata; class Myxini; order Myxiniformes; family Myxinidae; genus Eptatretus; species Eptatretus burgeri. The sequence continues at coordinate 64,447,822 of NC_140969.1, forward strand.
GAGATAGAGATAGAGATAGAGAGAGAGAGAGAGAGAGAGAGAGAGAGAGAGAGAGAGAGAGAGAGAGAGAGAGAGAGAGAGAGAGAGAGAGAGAGAGAGAAAAAAAAAAAAAAAAAAAAACCTGTTGCACAAGCTGAGAAACTTCAAGTGCTTGCCTTGCCTTGCCTTGGGGAGGTTCTTCTGGGTATTCCTGACCTTTTCTTGTCTTGTACTGAGCCAGTTTATGTCAGGCTTTGCAAAGTGCACCTCACACCATTGCAGGAGATCTTCCGCTTTTCTGCTTTTTTCTTTACAGTGTGTCCTTCGTCTCCAGAGTTTGTTACCATCTCCACTATCTATATATTTCTTCGTTTCCATTTTTAAAAATTAAAATATAAAATGTACACACCATATTTTTAAGGTGTGGTTGAGGGCTGTCATCATTATAGTGGATTTATTCACTTGTGAGATCATTTGCACCACAGTCTTGCATTTTTTATATTGATGGAAAAAGATTCTTATGAAATCAAAATTAATTTGTCATTAATCATCCCTCTGTCATTTGTCATCCCTCATCGAGTTTATATCGGATGCACCAGATTTTTGTCAATTCACAGATTTCTATTTTGGTGTCTCAAAAATGGTCTGTTTTGGATTATTATTTTTTAAAATATTGTTATGATAATGGCAACTGAGGTTGTTTAGAGGTCAATTCCCAAAGAATGATGAACTCCAAAACATTTTTGGTATTTTGTCATTCTTTAAAAAATTCACCTGTTCTGGTTTTTTCTTCTTCTTTCTTGACACATGTATAAAACTATTCCTTGGTTTTCTCTTTGCTTCAATTGCCCTGATAACTACATCGCTCCCATATCAATTTGGCGGTATCTGTCCGGCACTGTAGGTTTCAAGTTGTGGATGACCCAGCTGATTGGGTGTCCATTGACCCTAATACGGGCGTACTCACTGCCAAGAAAAGTATGGATCGGGAGTCGAGGTTTGTGAAAAACAACACATACACCATCAAGGTGTCTGCTACCAAACAGGGTAAGTTACTGATAATAATTTCTGGATGCATCATGTTTAATCATAATGCAAACAAAAAAACCTTTTTGGATATATTCACATTTCAAATATAAATAATCACTCCTATTCTTTCCCCATAATTAATCTATTATTCCATGCAATACTTTGAATGAGCTTCCCCTTCCATCCCCTCCCAACCCCTCCACACGCAATTCATAATAAAGTAGAACAGTACTGATAACATCATTTTATTTTGGTGTGTAATGTTTGTGTAGGATCTCCGCCAATGACAAGCACGATTATGGTGGATATCTTCCTTGAAGATATCAACGACCATTCACCGGATATACAATATAACAAGAACAAGTTCTGCCTTGGCTCTGAAAAGCCTGTGATAATCAATGCTGTAGACAAAGATACACCGCCAAACACTGGACCTTATACCTTCAGCATGGAGCCTCGCTTTTCAAAACACTGGAAATTGCGGAGCATAGGTATGGAAACCTCCTATATATCTCAATTGTACATGATCTTCTCGCACACAAATCTTATCATACCTTAATTCTAAAACATTTTTTCTTGAGACCTCTTCAACCTTCTGAAGGTCCTCTAATTCCTTGGAATGTACTTCTTATTTCACCAACATTTTTGGATACATATCACAACAGGCATGGTGAAATTCATAAATATACACATATTACATGCTATCTTGTAGTCTCCAATAAGCTGCACACCATCTGCAGAGGAGAATAAGTAGATATCGGTCTCCAGAATAGATATACTGTCGGATCACACTATTCGTGGGGGATACGTTTGTAAAAAATGCCGCGAATGTCGGGGTCTGTGAATGTCGGGACACTTTTTTTGTTTTTTTAACATGGTCTCGGCTTGGGTAATAGCGATTGCACAGAACAACTCAGGAAACAACATAACAAAGAGAATAGCAGGAGAAAGGGGAAATAACAGCAGCAGGGCGGAGGGAGAAAGTAGTTGGAGATGGACAATCAAGGGATGCAGGTAACGATGAGGGATGAACACAAAGGGTGGACAATATGGATACAGAAGTAAAATTGTGTTTGATCAGTTTGTGATTTTGTCAAGGTCTGAGGAGAGGGAAGAGGCTGCTGCCTGTCTGTCAGAAGGATGAGAGATGTCACTGCAGAGAGTGAAGTCATCAGCAAAGAGATAAAGAAGATTTTCCAGAGAGTCAGTGAGATTATCGATGAAGATTAGGGATAATATGGGCACACTGCCTTGGGGTACTCCAGCCTTGACAGGGAGAGGGGATGATAGGATTCTGTTGAGAGCCACACTTTGTCTAAGAGAGGGGAGGAGGTCAGGAATTCAAGTGTGATGTTGGCCTTGGATTCCATAGGCAGACAATTTGGAGAGCAAGGCAGAATGCCAGACTGCATCAAAAGCTCGAGATATGTCCAGAAAGACAGCCCTGATCTCATGTCTGATATTTAGGGCCTCCACCATTGTTGGGAGAGTAGAAGCAGCATGTCCAAGACAGAGTGATCAGGTCGAAATCCAAATTGATGATCCGAGATGAGGCTGTTGGAGAAAAGGACTGATTTTATGTCAACTGTGAAGATGGATTCCATGACATTGCTCATGATTAGAAGTACAGTAAGCGAATTGGGCAGTAGTTAAGGGGATCCATTTTTGCACCGATTTTATTTAAGGCTGTGATGTTGGCTGATTTCCAATTCCCCAGGTCGTTATATTAGACCAGTCTTGACGTGTTAAAAAACCGTGAATACATGAAGCGTGAATGTAGAAGCAGGTCACTTTCTGGCACGTGAATACGCGGGGTCCACGAATAGCGAATCTGAGAATAGCAGGGTCCGACATATATGAAGCAGCAAAGCACAGATAGTGTCTCACAACAGCTGACATTGCACAACCTAAGAGCAAAAGTGGTCGTCTGCCACCCAATCCATTGTCTCTGCCCTGCTGTACACCAAACCAGAAGTGGAATGCGGTCAGGAATAAAAATAAAACCTAGAAATGGTTCTTCAGCATTCCACCTGGTGGACAGGTTGGGTGCGTGACAATGACAAATTGATTCGATTTTGGTGAAGATCCGGATCCTAACACAAAAATTAAATTTTTTTTATAAAATGGATCTTCTTCATTGACAGATCGGGCCAAAAACAATATATAGCATGACATATTTTTTGTATACAATGTCGAGGTTCATATGAGAGCTGCAGATCCTTGGACAGATGACATTTGAAAAAGTCGTGGATGAATTATGACAAAACTAGGTGGATGAGTGGGGTTGGTGACAAGAACAAGCCAATTAGATCTTGGTGTGTGACAAGGACGAATGGTCCGAATGCTGATCCAACCTATCAGTGGGATACAAAACGTAAACTATTCAGCCTAGTGGAGGTGTGCACTCTACCAAGTGCCATTCTAGTTTTCATTGAGTTTGAGTGAGGACTTGGGCAAAATGGTACAATAGGAAAGTGCAATGTTCTTTCTGAGGAATCAGCAGGAAAGATCAGTTGCAAATCCTTGGAGAGATAATTTCATACTTTTTATTGCGACCTCCCCATGAAGTGGGATGGTGGGGTGGTGGTGGTCGTATGGCAGCTTAGCTGCCGGGGTAGCTATCATTTATTTAAGTGCGACTGTGTCGCTGATGCAGTGCTCCTCTACTAGTACACACGCTGGAACTGGTACTCATTTTGCCGACCTTGGAAGGATGATGGACTGAGTCAACCCCCTGGTGTATTAATTCAGCAGCCGACGGGGGTTTAACTCAGGACCCTAGTATCCCAAGCCGCCACCCTAACCACTAAGCCAACACCAGGCTAGTGGGATGGTCATGTAGTGGGATAAACCATCCCTATTATACATGTGACATCTAAGCAATTAAGAGAGAAAGTGCAGATGAAAGGCCTGTCACCTGCACATTCTGAAGAATAATAAGAACACAATGAGAAATACGAACAATTTGCATTATAAACAAGAAACAGAGCAATCAGAGATTGCAGTCCCTTGCCAGGACTGCTTTTGTGTGGCGTTTGTGTACTGGTGTGTTACTTAAATAACCAGAGTTGGTGTCAAAGCCACCCAATGCTCGCCTGTTTATACATTTATCATTTTTAAAAGACTAGTCTAATAATTAAATTTTTTTATAAAGCATTGCAGTGAAGTCTGATCCAAATAATTTTAAAGCAATATATGTATTTGTATATTGTAATAAGTAACAACAGCGCAAGTGAGCACAATATACACCCAAACAAGAAGGTATATACAGAATTGTGCTACTACATGGAAAACAGCATCCTGGTTGCCATGGCAACCACTTTAGATGATGAACGTATGTCGTGACACACCGTCTCCACAGTCTGTACCTATGTACCAAATATAAAACGTGAAAGTTGAAAACTTTGGGAGTTAGAGTGCGGACAGGAACAGATGGAAAACAGCATCCTGGTTGCCATGGCAACCACTTTAGATGACGAACGTATGTCATGACACACCGTCTCCACAGTCTGTACATATGTACCAAATATGAAACGTGAAAGTTGAAAACTTTGGGAGTTAGAGTGCGGACAGGAATAGATGGAAAACAGCATCCTGGTTGCCATGGCAACCACTTTAGATGACGAACGTATGTCATGACACACCGTCTCCACAGTCTGTACATATGTACCAAATATGAAACGTGAAAGTTGAAAACTTTGGGAGTTAGAGTGCGGACAGGAACGGATGGAAAACAGCATCCTGGTTGCCATGGCAACCACTTTAGATGACGAACATATGTCGCGACACACCGTCTCCACAGTCTGTACCTATGTACCAAATATGAAACGTGAAAGTTGAAAACTTTAGGAGTTAGAGTGCGGACAGGAACGGATGACCGGACGGACGGACAGACAGACAGACAGACAGACGGACGACCCGTATCACATAATACGCCCCGATATATATATATATATATATATATATATATATATATATATATATATATATATATATATATATATATATATATATATATATATATATATATTGGGCTTATAAAAAATAGTGTGGTCGATAAAAACATGACAAAGGAAAAAATAACTTGCACCAAAAACTTTAACATTTTCACGCTGACGCTGATGCTCACGCTGACGCTCACGCCGGGGGTATCGCTATAGCTCTCTGTTCTTCGAACAGGCGAGTTAATAAGAGACGTAATTAGAACTGCCACTTATAACTCCTGGCGGTGATGACCGGGTACCATGACGTCCCACTATGATGCAACTCCGCTTTGAGCGGCCACCTGACCCTGCCCCATGACGTTTTTCATTATTATTTGTTATTTAATTAAATTCAGAATAGGATTAAAACGAATTCAATTCAAATGAAACGGAAGATAAAATCGGTACAGTCCTGCATTGGAGTCATCAGAAGGAATCCGAACAAGCAAAATGCAAAGATGAAGTTTTCAGGAGGAACCTGGATAGGATTCACATTTCAGCTGCTACTCCTCTACCCCCAAACTCATCCAGACCAGTTGACCAGACAAGACAAGTGAGCCTTATTCAAAATAAAAATGAACCCATATCAAAAATTTAAAATAATTCTGGCTGCCAGACCATGCATCCGATCAAGTTGAAATTTAAAACATGTATTCCCCATCACAACAAGATAATAATTGTGAAGTTTTTTACTTCAATTGATTAAGCAGTTCCAGAGAAAACATTATTTAATATTTATCTTCAATCCAATTTGGCTGCCAAACCATGTGACCTATCAATTATTCCTTACCAAAGTTGTACAAAGGCTTGGGGAACATTTGTGTGAAGTTTCCCCTCGATCTGTCCAGCCGTTCTGGAGAAGAAGATATTTTTATAGGTTTTTTGGGTAAATCCAATATGGCTGCCAAGCCATGTGACCAATGATGTCGTGTGTGTGTGTTAACCTTTTGTTCCTAATGGATAGGCAGTCATACGTGGAAAGTTTTGCATCGATCTGTTCAGCCACTTCAGAGAAGATTTTTGAAGGTTAAAAAAAAACAATATGGCTGCCGAATCACGTGACCGAAGATGTCATCAAATTTTTTTCTTGTGGATCATTTTATCCCTAGATGACCCTCAAAATTTTTCATACTGATCAGATGTGGCATTCTACAAATGCAATCATGATGTCCTAATGAAGGCACTGATGATGTCATCAAAAAAATTGCACTCATTCCCCATGAGGACACTTGCTGTGTGCCAAGTTTCACTTTTTTCCTTGATGCAGTTTCAGAGATACATAGGTCCAAAGTTTTTTCTGTTTTTGAAACATGGCTACCACATCACGTGACTTATGATGTCATAATTATGATTAAAACATTGTACAATAGTTGCACCTATGGTGAAAAATTCGTCTCAATCCAACCAGCGATTGTGGAGAAAAACAAGAAAGTTCTGTGCGGACAAACAAAAACAAACAAACAGATGGACAGACAAATAAATGGACTCAAAAGTAATGCCACCTCCTTCGGTGATGGTAAATATCATCACCATAAGGCAGGAGAGACACTGTAGGAGGGTGAATACAGCAAAAAGCAAGGGTAGGATTAGAGAATAGGTGCGATAGCACATCACAATGTGGAAACAGAGATAAGGTAAATATGACAGAGGGGAAACCTGGGTAAATGGGATTAAAGTATGGAAAAGGTAACTCAGCCTGGGAATCAGGCTATAATATGGTTCAAAGAAATAGAGAGCTAAAAAGTGTAACCTTAGACTAAAAGGCAGGGACAGGTGTTCTCATGCAAAAATAATATGAGACATAAGAAGATAAACTCCACGAACAAGCGAAGGTGATGGTCCCTGACAACCTAGAAATTGAATGGATAGAATCATGCCCAAAACGACCACCACAATCAATTTCCCAGTTGTTCTACGAGGCCGTTTATTCGTCTCCAGGGAATCAACATGCGGATCAACTTGTTGACCACTTACAGCAGACGATTCACCATATCACTACGACAATCACTGATGCTGGCATTGTCCTTTGAGTGCCTGCTTTGTTCCGATTACTTATTCATTAGCATCTTGTCTCATATGTCTTTCATAAACCATTTTATTGAAAAGAAAATGCTTTTCCATTTTCCTGTCCTCCTACACGAACACCACCGGTTTCGGCTATCTTAGGTGAACCTTGGGGGAATCCTCGTAATTGTGAACGCAGTAACATCTTAAACACCATTTTGTGATCCACGGAGGCATTTAAAAGAACTCCGGCTCAGAGCGACCATGTTGACGGATGCCTCTGATGTGACAATATCCAGTATATTCATTATATTGTCATGGGTGACGTGAGACAAGATGCTGAGTGGCGGCTGATTGCCAAATCAAAGTTGCGGAAGTTCGAAAACAGTTTGGCATACCTGCTGGAAGCATTTGAAACCATCGTTCATGAACATTTTGCCATGTCAAAGGTTTCTGCCAAATGGACATCTCGAATCCTCAGTGCCTTAGATCGCCACAAGAGAATACAGTTTAGTAGAGTTGCTGGAGCTCTTCAAAGCTGACTCAATGGAGTTTTTGTCATGTCTTTTTAATGGTGATGAAATATGGGTTCACCACTGTGATCCTGCGACTAAGACTTAACTAATGCAGTTGAACCACCAAACATCTCCACCCCCAAAGTACCAGACCCAGTACGGAGCCGATAACATTATGACGAGGACCTGGGATTCAAAATGGGTGCTGCTGATCGATTTACATGAAGCAACAAAACTAGGGCATCTATACATCCATTGGGACCATATTCAGTGCAGAGTGTTGGTGCTGCCTAAGCAGTCTCCTTGGCTATTGGGCACAATCCTGGACGGGTCGCCACTCCGACACAGGATACCAGCAAGCTGGCACTCGTATTGCTGACCTCAGAAGGATGGCAGGCAGAGTCATCCCCAACTGGTATTAATTCAACAACCAAGGGGGATTTGAACTCAGGATCCTAGGATTCAAAGCCCACCACCATAACCATTAAGTCAACACCCGGCATGAAACTTGAACTACTTGTCAATATCATGTTCACTTGCTGACTCGAATGTGTGAGGCCATCAGAAAAAAAACACCAGGGAATGTTGATGCATGGTGTTCCGGTGCTGCATGACAATATGCCAGTTCACAAGCCCGGAGCTGCATAAACCATCATTTGCCAGTGTGCATTCAAACTACTCAATCATCCACCCTTCAGTCCAAAGCTGGCCTTGAGTGAATATTATTTGTTCTGACATGTGAAGTCGAAGCTGTGGTAAACGGATAGAAGATTATTATTCCTTGAAGTGCACCATTGATGAGTGGTTAAAGGAGCTGGAGGAACACTTCTATTGTCAAGCCATTGATACGTAGTTTGTAAAACCAATGGAATATGTGCTTTGTGATGAAGGATGATTATATTGAGAAATAAAGTTGAAAACTTTTATTTTTTCTTCCTGAGATGCAAAACATTTTGAATGCCCCTCAGAAAATGACAACAGGTTAGCTGTGGGTACTAATTTTGAAATGATTTATTAAGGGGAAGTAATGACACTTCTTATTCGGAGGACGTGCACGACATTCAAATAGTGTGCTTTCGGTTTTTTTGAGAAAATCGTTTCGTGATATTTTCATTACTCCTATAAAATTTAATTTGTTTATTTTCTGAAGTTCATAATGTAACATTTCTGACTTTTTGAAGCTCAATATATTTTTTATGATGTTTAAATTATATGTGAAGCAAACGTGTGTGAGTTTTGCAGGATACAGCGAAGCTGAGGTACGACTTGTGGGAAATAGACCAGGAGGTGCTCAGAATATCTCAGTTGTGGTGAAGGACCAGAAGGGAAAAGCAGCAACTCGCAACGTACTTGTCTTGGTGTGCTACTGTGAGGACTGGTTCCCAGACTCCGTCTGCCTGGATAAGGGTGGAAGTGTTGGATTCGGTTGGGATGCTATCGCCGCCATATGCTTCTCCCTCTTTGCTCTGCTGCTATTTGGTGCGACTTACCACCTGACACATTTTTGTCAATTAATGTTGCTTTAGTATATATTCATCATGAAAAGGATATGTATTTATGAGGAATGAAAATATCATGGAACCAGACTCTGAAATGGAACCAAGGGGTAATGGTTAGAGCGTCTGCTCAATGTCTGGGAGGTCAGCGGTCTGAACCTCGACCGAGTCATTAAAAAAATGTTACGTGCTGCTTCTTTGCTTGACACTCAGCGTATAAAAGGACTCGAAACACCCGTACCAGCAGGATTTTTGTCACCACAAATTAATCGGTCAATTTCATCTGATGATATTAACACTGATGATACATCTGATTAACATCTGATGATATTCATCTGATATATATCTGATTAATATTAACACGGAGGCTGGCAGGATGGAAAGGTATGCACACTCACCTCGAAGCTGTCCAGCTTGGGTTCAAATCTTGGCAGAGCTATAACAACAATCTCTGCCCAGCAAGCACATCAATGTGTGTGCCGTCCCTCAGATGGATGTTAAACTGGGCCTCCCATCTGCTGGCATTAGTTGGTGAATGTTAATGATTCCATGGTGTCCTTCGCGAAAAGTAGGTAGGCTATCACCAGCACCATGGCCAAATTCCAAATTCCTGCCCTAACCTTGGTTGAACGTAAGACCTGGCCAGCCAGTTCGTGAAAGACTTGGGCCAAGCCACCCCCATAAGAACGTGCAAATAATTGTGGCTTTTAAAGAATAATAATAGTAATAATGTAATATTAGCACATCGCCATCTGCATGGTGTGTACATGCACATACTCATGATCGTCCCTCCCACTTAAGGCCCGGTCACACCTTGACGTTTTAGCCAGCGATGGCAACGTATTAAAATGTATGTAAAACGCTGGCTGACGTTGAACTTTTGATGTTTTTTTTTAAGATTCGGACGTATTCATAACGAGTTGGTCGTATGCATAACATATTAGTAATGGACACAGAACGTTTCGTTGTGTTATAGATAACTTATACCAACGAATGCTGAACCTGTTGTCGGCCTACACAACCGATGCCCAACGATAGTCTAACTTCGGCATAGCGTGTTGCACGCATCGCCGACGATGTCGTGACGTATCATATTAAAAGGCTGACGCACAACGATTCGAATCATAACTGCCGTAGAAATGGAAGTGACAACATCGCGGTCACACCTTGGCGATCTTGCCAGCGTATGCCGACCTAAGAAAAATGTGTCTAAAACGTTGGGGGCACGTCAAATACGGTATGAGTAAGTTTGGTATACGTGAGTAGAACGCTAAAGCACGCTATCATACGTCGTAGTAAGTAGAGTACATCAAGAAATTTTAAACATGTTCAAAATTTTACGACGTACTCGGCGTATGACACACGTTCCGCATGCGATGGGGATAAGTTGTACACACGATATGTGGACGCTTACACACGTCCACAAAGGCTACTTATAAGCTACTCATAAGTCGAAACACGTCGCAGTAATGTCTTTTTTACGCGAAACTTATTTCTAACTTATGTTTGACGTGCTTTGAACCAATTCTTTACGTAGTCCCAACACACATCGACGTATGTAGACGTATTCCAATGACGTCTTCCGGTCGACAAAAAAAAAAAAAAAATTAACGTGTTTCTAGCTTACAACTGCCATATAAAGACGTGTTCCCAGCGGTTTTGGGAATTGGTATATAAAAATGCTGCTCATAAAAGGGGAACCCAACAGTGTTTTCGAGTCCTTTTTGAGTCGATGTCCATGTCAGCAGTAACAGTATCAGTATCAGTATTAGTATTAGTATTAGTATTAGTATTAGTATTAGTAGTAGTTTGTTCATGTTGGCAGTAGTAGGTGAGTGTGAGGGGGAGGGTGTGGGTTATGATGGATCCTCCTTGCGTCCGCGTGTCCACGGGTAGGTTCATAGGCTGCCACTCAACGATTTAAATGATAAACTCAACGATTTAAATGGCTGCATCTCCACTATTGAAAGTAGACGCTTGCGCTCAACAATTGGATTTTTTTTACACTCAACGACTTTTAAACGGTACCACTCAGCCATTTTCATTGTTTACAATGAACGATTTAAATTGCTGTCACTCGCCTTTGTTTTTTGACGCTGGGGTTTTGAAATTTGAAGCGTTTCTTCTGAACGTGTTAAAACGCTCAAACTCGACTATTTTAAATAGACGCTGCCGATGGACAATTGGAATCATAGCCAAGCTAGACATCGAAGTGTGAACATCCTCGTCATGCCGAAGAAAAGTTTGAAGAATGCTGCAAATAAGTGTCCTGGCCGTGGCCGTGGACGCTGACGCAAGGACGATCCATTATACCGACGTCTTTCAGCCGATGAGTAACTTAAAAGTAACGTCTGTCGATGTGTGGCAACGATCGCGTAACGTGCCAACAACACGTTAATCATAGGTTAGAAACAAGTTTCGGGTACGCTAAACATTACCTCGGTGTGTCTCAACTTATGATTAACTTACAAGTAGCATGTGTTGACGTCTGTCAACGATCGCAGACCGTGCATACAACTTGTGGCCAGCGTAGCGGAACGTGTGAGTCATACGCCGGCATACGTCGTGAAATTTCAAGCATGAAAAAATTTGAGGACAACCGAAAAGTACGTTTAAAGCCAACGTACAACGATGTCTGGCAGTGTTTTTCAGCATGCTCTCAATGTTATCAAAACTTACCCATTACGTATTCAACGTGTGCCAGCGTTTTAGAAAAAAAATTCAAAAATCGGCATACGTTGGCTAAAACGTCAAGGTGTGACCGGGCCTTTACCTGGACACTGCTATAGGGAGCGGGTGTTTCTAGTGAAATATACATTGATATTGTATGATACTTCTAACCCTGTAAATAACCAGTTTCAGGATGCAATTTAAAAATTTCCAATACGTAAGAGTCTTGATTTGTGAGGCACTTTTACCCAAGGCATGTGACTTTTTAGAGCACGCTCATTGGTTAATATTTACGACACAATTTCTGGTTCAAGGAAAGAAAAACTCGAAATATTTTTACTTTTTTTGAAGCATTTCCTAAAGAGGAATTTCCTACTCCCCATGAATACCAACCTATGGGGATTGTCCGTGCTCTTATCCTTTTAAGTATATATGAGGACGTATTGAAAAGTAATGCCTCCTATGCTTTTTCAATAAAACAGGTAAAGATATCCAAATGAAACAAAGCACAGTCCGCACATTAGTTCTTCCCACCACTGGGAGCGAAGTTTCATGATTCTGACATGATGTCTCAGTGTTACATTCATCAAGAGGGCAGCAAGACGTTGTCAGTGCTTTGAAGCGTGAAACACTGGAAATGATAGTTGACTGCACCATTACGATCCTGAGGATAAGAGACGGTCAATGGAGTACCTCCACAAAGGATCACCAGCCCTGATTTGGCTTTGTCAGATTTTTATCTCTTCCCAAACTTAAGGAACACCTTCGTGAAGAACATTTTTCTTCCGACAATGTCAAGGCCGCTGTGAAGCGCTGGTTAGGTCAGCAGGACTTCTTCGGATTGCTAATTTATTTGTAATTAGTTGGCATCTTCTTGATGTATGCTGGTTGCCAACACCAAATACAGTACATCATTGTATTTTCCTGACTTATGTACACTTTTATCATGAGGGCATGACAAAACTACTCAAACGTTGGAAGAAATGTGTGCACTGTAGTAGTGATAATGATGCGAAATAAATAAGCACCATTGTAGAATAAAGATTGATGTTAGTATCTGTCTTTGTTTCATTCAAATATCTTTGCCTGTTTTGGAAAAAAAGAATAGGAGGCATTACTTTTCAGCATGTCATTGTACAGGGTGGCCATAAAGTCTGGAAACATCGATAATATTATGTTTGGACAATGGACGACCCTAACTGGATTGGATGACGTGGTCCTGTGGAGTGGGCTACACGTTCACCAGATCTGAACCCCCTTGTTGACTTCTTCTGGGGTATTTTGAAGGCACAGGTTTATTCAGTGAAAATCAGAGACACGAATCATCTGAGGCAATGCATCATGGATGTCTGTGCAGGGATTGAGGGAAACACTGTATTCATGCACCACGTTCATCGCAATTTTGCACAGCGCATTGAACTGTACATTACTCATGAGGAGACAACACATTGAACATGTCATATAATGGCATTGAACATTTCATGTATTGTAATGTTTTCATTGAACATTTCATCCTGGTTCTGGGTTTGGAGCGTTGGCAGTTCTCCTTCAGGGCTCTCTGCTGTCGATCTCAAAGTTAAGTTTCTGGTCATTATCTGTCCCGTTTTAACTGTTTATTTTCTTACCTGCATGTTTCTGTGTGTTCCGAGTTCGGTTTTGTTTCAAAAATCGTGCTATTTTGTGAGTTTTTGTCTACCTTGTTTTACAGAGTGCTTGAGGCCGACCCATCGTTCCCCTCGGTGTACGATTGTGCTTATTTGTATTTTCTCCCCATTACCTTCAATTTCTATCTTCCCCACTTTCCCAATGTCCCCCATCCCTCCCAACTAAACACTCTACTTCTTGTCTTAAATCAAAAATAAAATAAAATAAAACCACCTTTCTCCTTGCACACTCATAAGTTTAGATACTTCTTCTTCTTCTTCATCATCCTCTTCTTCTTCCTCCTGCTGGCACACCATCTTTATTCTACTTAGCTGACCCTCTCTCACCATAACCTTCATGATTTCTTCCAATCTACAACCTTCCATTCTCGAATCCTACCTGTTCTTCAAAAATACATCAAAAAATAATAATCTTCCTTGCATCGTTTCGATCTCCACACCTCCTGTAACCACGTCTGTCTCTCTCTCTCTCTCTCTCTCTCTCTCTCTCTCTCTCTCTCTCTCTCTCTCTCTCTCTCTCTCTCTCTCTCTCTCTCTCTCTCTCTCTCTCTCTCTCTCTCTCTCTCTCTCTCTCTCTCTCTCTCTCTCTCTCTCTCTCTCTCTCTCTCTCTCTCTCTCTCTCTCTCTCTCTCTCTCTCTCTCTCTCTCTCTCTCTCTCTTCTCTCTTTCTCTCTTTCTCTCTTTCTCTCTTTCTCTCTTTCTCTCTTTCTCTCTTTCTCTCTTTCTCTCTTTCTCTCTTTCTCTCTTTCTCTCTTTCTCTCTTTCTCTCTTTCTCTCTTTCTCTCTTTCTCTCGTACTTTTCATTGACCCAGCAGCTTCACACTGCATTTACCATCCAAATTCACCACATACTTCCACTATTTTTCTTCAACCTTCCCTTTTCCAAATGTTATGCAATCCTTATTTAAGATAAATAATTTTACTTTTGATGATACACCTCCCAGAGCCAAGTGCTTCTCCCATAACCATGTGATCTGTTTAGACCCCCTGCGCTTATCGATCCAATTTCACCATTCACCTCACAATTTGTTCTACAACACTTCCATGACCTAATCTGATGAAAACTCTCTCAAACAATAATAATAACTAGAACTGCCACTTTTAACTGCAGGCAGTGATGACCGGATACCCAGACGTCTGCCTTTGATAAAACGTGAAACTTAAATAATAGTCGCAAAGTTTCCCTTTGATAGGATAAGTGGTTCCAGAGAAAACATTATTTAAGAGTGATACAAATACAGCCCAACTTCGATACAGCGTGGGCTGACGAGTTACGAACCGGGTAGCACAAAGTGTTCAATGTAATTAATTACGTATGGAATCAACCCTTTTTCCTGGGGACATTGGCGGTATCAATTGAATTGCTATTCTTGTACCCTCAAACGCTTTCAGGTGCAGCCAAGTGAGCCTTCTGGAAAAAACAACAAAAATCAAAAAGTTCTCAGATTCAAATAATTAAATATTTCTGGCTGCCAAACCACGGGGCCGATCGGGTAGAAATTTTAAACCTATATTTCACATGTCGGCTCGATTATAATTGTGAAGTTTCGCATATATTGAAGCAGTGGTTCCAGAGTAAACATTAATTAATATTTATCCTTCAATCCAACATGGCTGCCAAAACATGGCGCCGATCGAGTTGAAATTTAAACACTTCATTCCGCATGTATGATGCATCATCTCTCTGAAGTTTCACATTTATTGATGTAGCAGTTCTAGAGTAAACATTAATTAATATTTTCCCTTCAATCCAATATGGCTGCCAAATGATGTGTCGTACATCAAAAGGGGGAAGAACTTTTTGTTTGTCATGGAGAGACGGTCATACATGTGGAATTTCGCCTCGATCTGTTCAGCTGTTTCAGAGAAGAAGATTTTAAAGTTATTAATTTTCAATCCAATATGGCTGCCGTACCATGTGTCTAATTACAGCAAAAATTTTAATTCTCCATCTAATTGGGAAGTGGATTATGCTTGTTAAGTTTTGTGTTGATCAGACAAGATGCGTTTTTCGATCCAAGATGGCCTCCAAACCTTGTGACTTGTGACAACATAATTTTTACCGTCTTGCAGGCATGGGGGTTGATTATATTTGCCAAGTTTTGCTTCGAGAGGTTATGTGGTTCCAGAGAAAACATTATTTAATATAATTCTTGAATCCAACATGGCTGCCAAACCATATGACCTATCAATTAACAAACTTATATTCACTGCTCGTGTGCAATACGTTTTTGAAGTTTTCCCTTGATCTGACCAGCCGTTCTGGAGAAGAAGATGTTTGAAGGTTTTGGGGTAAATTCACTATGGCTGCCAAACCATGTGACCTATAAATTAGAAATTAACAAACTTGTGAAAGGTTGTCTTGGTGAAAGTTTGTGTGAATTTGCCTCAATCTGTCCAGCCATTTTGAAGAAGATTTAAAAATATATATTAATTTTCAATCCAAGATGGCTGACGAACTATGTGACCTATGACATCATAAATTTATATTCTGCTTCCAATCGTATAGTGGAACACGGGCGTGAAGTTTCGTGTGAATCGGATAAGGTCGATTTTCTATCCAAGATGGCCGCCAAATCATGTGACTTGTGATGTCATAATTTTTACCATATATGCTGGCATGGGGTTAGATTACAGTTGGCAAGTTTCACTTTGATAGGTTATGTGGTTCCAAAGAAAATATTATTTAATATTTTTCTTAAATCCAACATGGCTGCCAAATCATGTGACCTATCAATTATTCATTAACAAACTTATATTCACTGCTCGTGTGCAATACGTTTCTGAAGGTTCCCCTTGATCTGACCAGCCGTTCTTGAGAAGAAGATGTTTGAAGGTTTTGGGGTAAATTCAATATGGCCACCAAACCATGTGACATATCAATTAGAAATTAACAAACTTGTGAAAGGATGTCTTGGGGAAAGTGTGTGTGAATTTTTGCCTCAATCTGTCCAGCCGTTCTGGAGAAGAAGATTTTTTAAATGTATTAATTTTCAATCCAAGATGACTGACGAACCATGTGATCGATGACATCACAAGTTTATATTCTGCTTCCCACCGTGCAGTCAAACACGTGTGTGAAGTTTCGTGTGAATCGGATAAGGTGCGTTTTCTATCCAAGATGGCCACCAAACCATGTGACTTGTGACATCATAATTTTTGCCCTATATGCAGGCATGGGGTTAGATTACAGTTGGCAAGTTTCCCTTCGATAGGTTATGTGGTTCCAGAGGAAACATTATTTAATATAATTATTGAATCCAACATGGCTGCCAAACCATGTGACCTATCAAGTATAAGTTAACAAAATTATATTCACTACTCGTGTGCAATACGTATGTGAAGTTTCCCCTTGATCTGACCAGCCGTTCTGGAGAAGAAGATGTTTGAAGATTTTCGGGTAAATTCAATATGGCTGCTAAACCATGTGACCTATCAATTTGAAATTAACAAACTTGTGAAAGGATGTCCTGGGGAAAGTGTGTGAATTTTTGCCTCAATCTGTCCAGCCGTTCTGGGGAAGAAGTTATTAAAAATTTATTAATTTTCAATCCAAGATGGTTGATGAACCATGTGACCTATGGCATCATAAATTTAAATTCTGCCTCCAATCCTGCAGTAGAATACGTGTGTGAAGTTTCTTGTTAATAGGATGAGGTGCGTTTTTCTATCTAAGATGGCTGCCAAACCATTTGACTTGTGACGTCATAATTTTTAATATGTATGCAGATATTATGGAAGATGACAGTTGCAAATTTTCGCTTCGATACGTTATGTGATTCCAGAGAAAACATTATTTAATATTTTTCTTGAATCCAACATGGCTGCCAAACCATGTGACCTATCAATTAGAAATTGACTGATTTATCAATTTCTATCAATTAGAAATTGACCTATCAATTAGAAATTGACAAATGTATTGCTCACGACTCGTGAGCAATACATTTGTGAAGTTTCCCTTTGATCTGACCAGCCGTTCTGGAGAAGATGATGTTTGAAGGTTTTAGGGTAAATCATGATGGCCACCAAACCATGTGACCTATCAATAAGAAATTAACAAACTTGATAAAGAATGTCATGGGGAATGTGTGTGTAAAGTTTCGCCTCAATCTGTCCAACCATTCTAGAGAAGAAGATTTTTTTTTTTAAATAAATTCAAAACAAGATGGCTGCCGAACCAAGTGACCTGACTTCATAATTTTTTTTTTTTCTATGGTGAATTGTGGAGATGATGCTCAAGAAATTTCAGATTTTTCATATGCAGCGTTCTACTTGACGTATTTTCACTGGGATATCGCTTCACTGATGACGTCACGAAAATCACCCCTCTTCCCCATTGGGAGGTCATTACAATGTATGAAGCGAAATATTTTTCCATTGCATGGTTTCAGAGATACAGAGGTCCAAAGTTTATCGGTTTTTTTCAAGGTGGCACCCGTACCACGTGACCTATGATGTCACAATTATCAATTGAGTGTGGTATCAAAAAAGATACATACTATGGTGAAAATTTTGTGTCGATCAGACTTACCGTTCCTGAGAAAATGATTTTTAAAGCGAAAGAACCCACAAATTGCTGGCGGAAAAAGAATAAGGAAATAAGAAATAAGAAATAAACAGAAGAAAAACAATTGGTTACCCAGTCCTGACTGGGTACCCTAATAAAGAAATAAACAGAAGAAAAACCATAGGTTACCCATTCCATTTGACTGGGTACCCAAATAATAATAAAAACTATCTCTTATAATGCTTCATCTTCTTCTTTCACACGTGTGGTTCTCTTTACTGTATCATAATGCACTACTCTTCTACTATTTAAACAGACTGCTCTCAATTCGACCTCTCCTTCATACCTTGCCTAAAAAATCCAACTGTTACAGCGTTTCTTCTCTCCATTCTCTGAATTCGCCTTTATTGCATCGCTCAAGAAACGTGTTTAATCGCATCTCTGACCTAAAACTTTTTTAAAAAACCCAGTTTGCTATGAATGTTCGCTTTCCTTCAACCATTCTTTTTTTTCCAATTTCAGTGCCAAATCACCCCTCTCACCCCTCACTCTCAAAGCAACCATCACACTCTTCTCCCTCCAAGCCTCCCTCTCACCTCTCTCCAAAACTCCCCCTCACCTTTCTCCCACCATTCACCCCTCACTGATCCTTCTCAAAGTCCCCCCCCCTCTCATGCACAAAGCTGCCTCCTTCCACTGCCCTCTCACCTCCATCTCTGCACTCCACCTCCTCAAATCCTCAACTGCCTTCTTCCCCCTCTCTTGTCCCCCTCTCACCCAGCACCACAGAGCCTTTTCTCCTCCTCATCCGGCCCCCTCCCCTAACTATTCTGCAATCCCCCACACTCTTTCAACAACCCTCCTTACTTCCCCACTCAACCCTTGTCCTACCCTCCCCCTCCCCCCCCCCCCCCCCCCCCCCAAACCTCCCCCCCCACCTCTTCATTAACAGTGTGGACCTCAAATATCCAGGGCCTTCGCTCAAACCTTTCAGATCTTTCCATACAGGTTGCCACTGACAAACCAGACATAATCTGCCTAACAGAAACTTTCCTCCCCCAAGACGTGTCTGACTCCCAAGTATCTCTCTGGTTATCCCTCCTCCGGTATGACAGACCTGAGCCTGGTCCTGGTGGAGGAGTTGCTCTCTTCATCAAAGACTCCACTCCTCCCTCTCCATGCACTGCCCTCACTCCCCCACACCCCCAGGAATACCTCTGGCTACGGCTTCCCCTCCACTCCCACCTCATGTTTATATGTGTACTGTACCGTCCACCTAACAGTGATGACTCCATCTACAACTCACTATCCGAAAACATGGACCAACTTCTATCTTCTCATCCAACCTCTCTCTTCCTCATGTGGCGACTTCAATTGTCATCATGCCAGTTGGCGAGGTGTGGGTACCTCTCTCACCTGTCATGGCACTTCAGCAAAAGCTTTCTGCGACTCATTGGGACTGACTCAATCAGTCAACTTCCCGACCCGGATCTCAACCAATGGTTCTCCTTCTCTTCTGGATCTGGTTTTGACAAATTTGCCTGACAATATCTGCTGCTCTTCCTACGCTCCAATCGGTTCTTCTGACCACGTTCTTGTCAAAGTGGACATTTCTCTGGCTATTATCAGAGAACCACCTCACCACCGTCGAGTCTGGCATTTCACTCAAGCCGACTGGCATGTCTCCAAGCAGCCATCAAACTTATAGACTGGTCTCCTATCGCTACTTTCTCCAACATCAACTCATCCTGGGAATTCTTTCAAAGAAACTTGCTCTCCCTCATGCACAGATTTATCCCCTCTCGTCTTCTGTTGGCCTACCCTTCCTCCCGCCCTTGATTCACTGAAGCTTGTGGCGAGGTAGTTGTCCTGAAACAACTTGCCTTTGCCTCATGGAAAGCAAACCCAACTGAGGGTAATCTCAGTTCCTTCCATAAAGCTCGGAACAAGTGTGTATCTCCCCTCAGGAGAGCCAGAAAACAACATCTTTCTAAGCTCAAGTCTGAATTTTCAAACCTCTCTCCCTCCTCTAAATCCGGGGCCTTCGGTGTTTATGTCTTTCAATCCAGACAAATCTCACACTCTCACTATGTCTCTTCGAAAGGACCGTTTACAAAACCCCCCCATCCACTTTCTCAACAATCCTCTGGAAGAAGTCTTTTCTTTCAAGCTTCTGGGTCTCACTATCTGCCATGACCTTTCCTGGGAAAGTCACATTTCCAACCTTGCCTCAAAAGCCAGTCGCCGACTGGGAATCCTCCGTCGTGCAAAGTCCTTCCTCGGCCCTCTTGAGCTCCTGACCACTTACAAAGCTTTTGTCCGTAGCCTGATGGAGTACTGCTCTCCCCTCTGGGCTGGTGCTCCTGCCTCCCACCTTTCTCGACTTCACGCTGTCGAAACCAGGGCTTTTAAGATCATTGGCATCTCCCGCAATGAAGCTGAGTCTTTGGGCCTCTCACTCAATCACCGCAGGTTGGTCGGTGGTCTTTCTGTCTTCTACCGACTCCTCTCCAGCCTTGCCCCCCCTGCTCTCTCTGCGATTTGTCCCAACCACATTTCCACAGGGCGCTCAAGGTCCGCCAACAACCCCTTCTGGTAAAACTACCAAAATCACGAATCACTGCTCATCTTCACTCTTTCATTCCTCTTTTTTTCCCGCCTTTGGAATAAACTTCCTCACTCTATTCTTTCCCATTCTTCCCTCCAGGCTTTCAAAACAGCTGTTCACCACCACCTCTTATCTTCCCCCATCCAAATCCTCGATCTTTTCTACCCCGATAATCCACCCAAGCCCACTTCCTTCAATTCCCTGCTTTCCTTCCTGAAAGTCCCTTTAATGTCCATCTTCCCCTCGCCATGTTCCCCGTCCCATCCCCATCCCTCTCCCTTCCACAGTTCACCTGTGTCTGTTCCCCAATGTTTTGTCCCTTCCACTCCCGCCCCTCTTGTCTCATGCCTCCTTGCTGTGAGTTGTGTGTTAGCTCTCATACGAGCCTCGACCAAGGTATACAAAAAAAAAAAAAAAAAAAAAAAAAATCCTGGTGGCATCTAATCAAACCTGTTTCTGGTGTATGTTCCCCCTCCATCCCCTCCCTTACCTCAAATGGCTGCACTGCTGATACCGCACGTGAAAAGGCTGAATGCCTAAACTCGGTGTTTGCAGCTAAATCTTGTGTCCAAAACCCATCACTTTCTCTACCCACCTTACCCAGTCGCACCCAACTGTCCCTGGACTCTGTATCCTTTTCTCCTGACAAGGTGGAGAGCTTGCTGTCAAACCTTGACTCAGATTCTGCAACCGGTCCAGACGGCATCAGCCCACGTGTCCTCAAAGCCTGCTCTTCTGCTCTTGCTCATCCTCTCTCTGTTCTATTCACCCTCTCATTTGCTCAAGGTCATGTGTCATCTGCTTGGAAATCATCAAACATGACTGCCCTGCACAAAAAGGTGCAAAAACAGATCCCTGCAACTACAGACCAAACAGCCTTCTCCCAATCATCAGCAAGGTTATGGAATCCATCATCGCTTCAGACATTAAATCCTTCCTCTTCTCCAATGGCTTGATTTCCGATCATCAATTTGGTTTCAGACCAGGTCACTCGACCCTGGATATGTTGGTTCTTCTCTCCCAACAATGGATGGAGGTCCTCAATGCCAGACATGAAATCCGAGCCGTATCCCTGGACATATCACGTGCTTTTGACACGGTCTGGCACCCTGCCCTGCTCACCAAACTCTCTTCCTATGGTATCCAAGGCCATCTCCACTCATAGCTCGCAGACTTCCTCTCCTGTCGCAGTCAATGTGTGGCCTGAAATGGAGTTCTTTCATCCCCTCTTCCTGTCCAGGCTGGAGTTCCTTCAGGTAGCGTTCTGGGCCCTGTTCTTTTTCTGGTTTTCATCAATGATCTCTCCAACTCTCTGGAAAATCCTCTATATCTCTTTGCTGATGACTCCACCCTCTGCCGTACCATCGGTCATCCCTCAGACCAGCAAGCAGCAGCTTCTTCGCTCACTGCTAATCTGGATAAAATCACAAACTGGTCCAACACGTGGAACATGTATTTCAATCGGGACAAATCTCACACTCACGATGTCTCTCTGAAAGGACCGTTTAGAAACCCCCCCCCCCCCATCCACTTTCTCAACAATCCTCTGGAAGAAGTCCTTTCTTTCATGCTTCTGGGTCTCACTATCTGCCAAGACCTTTCCTGCGAAAGCCACATTTCAAACCTCACCTCCAAAGCCAGTCGCCGACTGGGAATCCTCCGTCGTGCAAAGTCCTTCTTCGGCCCACCTGAGCTCTTGACCACTTACAAAGTTTTTGGCTGCAGCCTGATGGAGTATATATATATATATATATATATATATATATATATATATATATCTCTCTCTCTCTCTCTCTCTCTCTCTCTCTCTCTCTCTCTCTCTCTCTCTCTCTCTCTCTCTCTCTCTCTCTCTCTCTCTCTCTCTCTCTCTCTCTCTCTCTCTCTCTCTCTCTCTCTCTCTCTCTCTCTCTCTCTCTCTCTCTCTCTCTCTCTCTCTCTCTCTCTCTCTCTCTCTCTCTCTCTCTCTCTCTCTCTCTCTCTCTCTCTCTCTCTGGGCTGGTGCTCCTGCCTCCCACCTTTCTCGGCTTCACGCTGTGGAAACCAAGGCATGTTGGATCATTGGCATCTCCTGCAATGAGGCTGTCTTTGGGTCTCTCACTCTCTCAAGGGGCTGTCACACCTTGACGTTTTAGCCAGCGTATGCCGACGTATGAAAAATTTGGCGAATACGCTGACACACGTCGAATACGTTATGGGTAAGTTTTGTATACGTTAAGAGCACGCTGAAGTATGCTGGCATACGTCGTAGTACGCCGAGCTCGTCCACAAATTTTGTGCATGCTCAAAATTTTTCGATGTATGCCAGTGTATGACTCACACGTTCTGCATACGCTGGCCATAAGTTGTAGGCACGTTATGCGATCGTCGACACACGTCGACACACGTTACTTGTAAGTTACTCATAAGTCGAAATACGTCGAGGTAATGTCTAGCGTACCCAAAACTTATTAATAACCTATCACGTGCTTGTAATGACATGACATGTAATGTGCACATGAGTAATGTGCTTTGAACCTATGTGTTACGTATCTCCAATGCATATTGACGTATGAAGACATATTTGATGTCTTCCGGACGACCACAGAACTTACTGAACGTGTTTCTAACTTACAGCTACCGTATAATGGCGTATTGGCAGCGTTTAGGGGAATTGGTATATAAAAATGGGGTTCACAGGAGGAACCCGTCAGTGTTTCAGACTCCATGGTGAGTCGATGTCCATGTCATCCGAGAGATGGAGGATCCGGCTTGGCTGAGCCGACAATACCTACTAGCTGTCCTCCAACATCAACATGACCTCATCGATTTGACACTGTACCAGTTGCATGCCAATAGAGCCAGGAGAAGAAGAGGTGAACAGAGGAGAAGGAACTGGGTGACCTCTCCGTCGGAGGGTGAGCGTAATGGGGAGGGTGTAGGTGATAATGGATCCTCCTTGCGTCCACGGCCACGGCCAGGAGACTTCTTGGCAGCATTCTTCGAAGTTTTCTTCGGCATGACGGTGATGTTGACACTTCGATGTCTCGTGTGGTTATGATTTGAATCGTCGAGCGGCAGCCTTTTAATAGGCTACGCCACGTGATCGTCGGCGATACGCTGCCGCGCTATGCATAAGTTAGACTATCGTTGGGCATAAGTTGTGGACGCCGACAACACGCTAAGCATTCGTTGGTACAAGTTATCTATAAGTTATCAAAACGTTCTGTGTACGTTACTAATACGTTATGCATACGTCCAACTTATTATTATATGCCCAAAACTGAAAAAAATCTATAGTTCAGCGTATGCCAGCGTTTTAGATAAATTTGATATGTTGCCATACGCTGGCTAAATCGTCAAGGTGTGTCAGGGCCTCACCGCAGGCTGGTCAGTGGTCTTTCTGTCTTCTACCGTCTCCTCTCCAGCCTCGCCCTCCCCCCTACTCTCTCTGCGATTTGTCCCCACCACATTTCCACAGGGCGCTCAAGGTCCGCCAACAACCCCCTTCTGGTGAAACTACCAAAATCACGAATCACTGCTCACCCTCACTCTTTCATTTCTCTTTTTTCCCGCCTTTGGAATAAACTCCCTCACTCTACTCAATCCCATTCTTCCCTCCAGGCCTTCAAAACAGCTGTTCACCACCACCTCTTATCATCCCCATCCAAATCCTCGATCTTTTCTACCCCCGATAATCCACCCAAACCCACCTCCTTCAAACTCCCTGCTTTCCTTCCTGAAAGTCCCTGTAATATCCATCTTGTATTCCCTATGTTCCCCACCCCATCCCTCTCCCTTCCACAGATCTCCTAATGTCTCTGTTCCCCACTGTTTTGTCCTTCCCACTCCTGCCCCTCTTGTCTCCTGCCCCCTTGCTGTGTGTTGTGTGTTAGCTCTCACACGAGCCTCGACAAAAAAAAATTGTAATGTCAATAAACCATTTATAATGTATATTCGCTTATGTTTCCAGACTCTATGGCCACCTTATATACAGTATAGATTAAATATATTCATATATATTGTTACGGTTGTGGAAATTCACAGAACACCAGTCAGGTTCCCCAGAGGTAAGTTATTTCGGTAAGTGTGTGTTCCAGGTTAGAATTCCCCACCGATGTATAACGGGTATTGTTCGTGTGCCGGGCTGTGCATCTTTGAGTTAGCCATTATTCTTTTCTATCTTTATTTTAAAACAAACACATCGTCACAACGACAACCCACGGCCGCGTTTGACGGTGATTTCCAACACGACCGCGTTTGACGGTGATTTCCAACACGGCCGCATTTGACGGTGATTTCCAACACAGCCGCGTTTGACGGTGATTTCCAACACGGCCGCATTTGACGGTGATTTCCAACATGGCCGCGTTTGACGGTGATTTCCAACATGGCCGCGTTTGACGGTGATTTCCAACATGGACGCGGTTGATGGCAAGAATGGATCAAAAAGGCCTTACCCTCTGAAGAAGCCAATCGGAAGTGAAAGGGGCAGATCCAGCCTGGGTGAAGGTTCAAAGGTGAAAAGGGGGAGGGCGCTGATTTCGGGTGAAAAAGCCCACGGCGGCCCCTCCCCTTGGGGCGATAAAAAGCCGCGTTCGCTGGCCGAAAAGGTAGTTGGTATGGGGAGTTCGGAGTCGGTGGAGTTGGTTGGTGGCGCAGTTGGTGTAGGGAGTTTGGAGTCGGTGGGAGTTGGGAGTGGAGAGACGCCCCGTTGAGAGCTGGAGAGTTCAGAGGTGGGAGCTGAGTTCGAAGTGTTGGAGTGCAGGCAGTCGGTTCGCTGGAAGGTTCGCCGGCGCAACCAGCAAGCCGGGGTCGAGACCCGTTCACTCCTCCAGCGCGTCGTCTGCTAAGCCAGGCCACAGTGAAGGCCGGACGACCAAGGGAGCCAGTCGGATGTCGGAGGTCCGGGCAAAGACACCGAGGGTCACCGAACAAGAGCCCATCGAGCCACCAGGGGCGGCCAGGTAACCTGCCCCGGCCTCTCGGAACCCCTTCGGTCATCCCGGCTCTGAGAAATAATAAAGGTTTACGAGCCTGTTCTTTCTTTATTGGGTTTTGCATGAAAGTCTGTGGCCCCTTGTCCTTAAGTAGTGAATTGTGTAACTCCGTGTACATAATAAATAGACATCGGCTGTAGGCTTTTTGCTCATGTCCTGTCCCCATCCCCCCATTGACTGCTTACGTGCCGAGTGGAAATAAATGTCCCCATTGTTGAATGTCACCTGTTCGTTGCGTCCCTTCCTCACATTGACTGCCATGGAACGTTCGGGATATTAGCTGGCTTTTAAAGCCGATAAAATAATCTGGTCCGACGGGACTTGGTGATATATTGTATAACTGCTCGGCATTCGCATTCAGAACGAGCCGCTTCAGCGGCTCGTTTTCGTGCAGGTTCCGTCGAGGTATAAACTCCCAGTATCTCTGTCTGCGCGAATAATTAGTTACATCGACAATTCGGCGATCAACCCTGTAGCGCGTGGACAGAGGAATTGGCTGGTTTATGGTGTGTTAAAAACACCCGTAGCTGGGTTTTGGCGTTGATCCAGAAGCTACGACTAAATTGCGCGATCGGTGGGTGCGCGCGGCCGCAATTGGGCTAAGGCGG
Source organism: Eptatretus burgeri (assembly GCF_056783735.1). Taxonomy (NCBI): domain Eukaryota; kingdom Metazoa; phylum Chordata; class Myxini; order Myxiniformes; family Myxinidae; genus Eptatretus; species Eptatretus burgeri. The sequence goes on from NC_140969.1 coordinate 64,473,861, forward strand.
TCGTCCGCACGCCGAACGGGCGGAAATCTACAACAATGTATTTCTCCAAAATATTGACTGAAATTTGGTGTGATACTTAATACTCTATTAACGACTTAATTCCTACTGCTGATTTTTTAAAGCACAAATAATAAAGGCCATCCTGGTAAGATTGTCCACATTTTATAAAGTACTTGTACATCTGCACTGATAGCGGTACGTGTGACTTTTCATGATGTCAATGTAGTTTTGAGCATGAAGTGCTTCACAATATTGTATGAATATTGAGAAGTTTCACAAACTACTGGTACAGGCCGTGAACCTCAATGCTAACGAGTAACAGGCACGTACTTATCTTTGGTATGTTACCGTTTCTTTCAGGTTTGCTCTGCTGTGTATTTTGTTGTAAGAAGAAAAAGGTGCAAACCCGACCACCATGGTACCCCTCTTGCCCCAATGGCTCCACTGTTGATTATAACACTGAGGGTGGCCGAGAGGTACAGCACACCACGCACGCTTCCAGTCATTTCATATTTCTGCAAATCACTGGATTTCTGCATTTTGCCTCCAAATTAGTTGGCATTTCGATTGGAATTTTTTTTGTTTTTAATGCCAACATTGTGACAAAATCAACTTCAGCTGTTTAGAGGTCTATTTGTACAATGTTGATCTGTTATATTTAATTTTTTTCAGTAATTTTCAAGGTGCAAAAAATTATATTTTGCTTTCGTCACAAATAGCACATCTGACCTTCTGTTATCCACTTAAACTCACGTCAGCGTTCGTCCAAACTGATAACCTTCTCTGCTATTTTCTTTGTAATCAACCCCAATCTTCTTGACTCGCCGAAACCCCGTCACAGACGAATTCCGTTCCATGAGCCCAATATGACAACCAGTGGTGGCTCTTGTAAGAGCCGGATCCCAGTCGATGTACTCCATGGTCTTACCTAATGAGGCCTACAAAACGTCCTTGTACACGACATTTTTGGTGTACACCACTCCTTGTGAAGAAGTCCCCTGATTTGTGCACGTGTCTACTTTGACGTACACCGTGTCAAAACTTCTCAGGTAACAGTACCGAGAAAAACGTGACGCGACCGCTCGGAGGAGCACAAAATTGGTCCTTCAGTATTAATATATAGATGCTTCAGAGTTGAAGGTTGACTATTGCCACTACGTGCGATGCACTCTTACAGGTACGAAGTTTCTATCAGTCCAGGTCACAGTACCGAGAAAAACGTGACGTGACCGCTAGTAGCACAAAATTAGTCCTTCAGTATTAATATATAGATGCATGCTGGTTGCCAATACTAAATATGCCATTGTTTATCTTTGGTTCTTCAAATTTGATTTGTTCTTGTAAAATAGGATAACATGATTGCACCAGTCAAAGCATGTGCAGGTTCAGAGCCTTGAGAAGAGGGAGTTCGCAATGTTGTTTCCGTCATGATGGCTCGTTGCTGTTGTCGTCTGATGTACAGGTTGGAGATGTAAAGATGACAGTTCCATTAAACGACAACCTACAACCTTTCCATCTAATTAAGTAAGTAACCGTTTTCAAAGTCCATCTTGGATGTTTTTCATGTTTGGAAAACTGCTTGCTGTGCAGATGACTTCCAATGAATAATTGGTTTCCAGATTTACTCAGCATACTGCAATGGTGGGGGGGGGGGGATGTACAGCATTGGAAAAGGCTTGTGCGGTATTGAAACATGGAAGAGATCAGTTAAACACGGCTTTTCAATAAAATGAGAAAGGAATTCTGGGTGTTTTGCAATGCTGTTTTGATCCTGAGTGCAAACTGACCAATGGAGAAGCATTTTCTCCAAACTAGTGTAAAAAGCATCTTCTGTACATGTGTTGCAGAGCCTGAAGTTTCCTCCTGAAAAAGGTTTCCTACCTACGTTTTTGTAACCAAGCGCTCATTATCTACACATCTCATAATGACAAACGAATGTTTGCATTGTTACATTTGCTCCTCTACAGGCATAAAGTGTCCTGCTTCCCATTAACGGTTTGTGTGATTGTCTCGAGGTGGAAGAGGTAGAAATTTTTTTCCGTTTTTCTTGTCCTTTGTAATATACTTTCACCTATTTAATGCTTAAATTCCCTTAAAAGCCTTCACACAAAATAAATCCTGAGAATTCTACACACAAAACATCAGTAAAACTTTTAAAGTTTTGTGCAAGGTGTGCACGTTTTGTGGATTTCAACTCTCACATGTGTTCTTTTTTTGACTTGCACTATGTTTTTGTACTCCCTACCATGTATAAGAATGTTTTTGGACAGGCAACATATCTCAGGGATCATGTGCTAACCTGAGCCCAGTCTGAATTTTATTTCTATTTGAAAATGATCCAATTATAATCTGTCGCCCTTGTGTGCCACAGGCCAAGTATAGCATCAGAGTACTTATCCGTATATACGTGAACGCAGGCAGTCTGTCTCTCTGTTTGCACTGTTGCAGTTGATCAACCCTTCACAGTGATTCTCAAAGAAGAATAGGTCATGGTGTACCGACCCCTTGGCTAAATTCTAAATTCCCATTGCTCAGAGGGTAATGGCTCAAACCCAGTGTATTCTTTGCTCAACATATGACCAGAGAATGGTATTTCTCAGACATGTATTTAATTACCACACATGTTCCGCTCTGGTAATTCCCAACAACTTTCAAACGAGACTTTTAAAGCTCTTGCAGGATTTTTTAATTCCTCCAAAAATGTTTTATTTTGATGAGAGATCAAGTCCAAAAACGAGAAGCTTGGTTTGGTTGTAGATTTAGTTTTAACGATCTCGCGCTTGGGATGAAGTGTCGGTTGTGGCAGGTAATCTTACCTCGGTTAAAAATAGTCATACCTGCTTCTTTATGAAGTGCTTTGTTACTGGTGTATTGCACCATCATGTATTATGTAATCTTAACTAAGACCAAATGGTTCGAGTATTAAAGTATAAAACTGACTTTATCTCTTAGTAAAAAAATAAAGGCAGGTTATTTTATCTGAACAGCCTTCAATGGAAAGCCTGAGCACAAGCCGAACACAAGTCTAATTCCTTCTTTTTCTTCTTGCAAGAGTTCATCAATGATCATTCTTTATGTTCTTTTAGCTAACTGGATTTGTATAATACCATCCACATTTTTCTTTGTTGACTGCAGTCTTTGCTGACCTCAGTACTCATTTTGCTGACCTAACCTGAACAGTAAACTCACCTGGTGTTTTTTTTTTATGGCATGACATGGACTTGAATCCAAGGCCTTAATATCTTTAGCCAGCCACCTTAACTGTAATGCCACCACCAGGTTTATACTCCTAATACACCAAAGGTTATTGTTCATAACCCCTCTCCCCACTCTATAATAGCAAGGCTACTTTCATGGGTGTGATGTAGCTATATCCTCGTCTGGCATGTAATATGTGTACAAGCTATTTCATGATCCTTGAAATTGTTTAAAAAAATTAAACTAGTCATCAAATTTATCTTGGAATATTTGTCTTGGAATCTTTGAGATTGGAGAATTTTTATGAAAGTGTTATCACATTGAGAACTGGATCACACTTTCCTCTAAGTTGTCTCACCTGGGTTCAAATCCAGACCCAGCTATAAACTGTCATCCCGGTGTTTCACGGGCGTGTGTGTCATCCATCAATGTGTTACTGGCGTCCTGTCTGCCAGCATTCGTTCGTGGTCGTTAAAGATCCCACGATGTCCTTCATGAAGAAATTCCAAATTCCTGCCCTAACCTGCACATGGCACTGCATCAGCAGCACACCCTCAGCCAATGATGACACCCTGCAGCCTTGTGATGAATACAAGAGAAGACGATCTGCATTTTAAAAAAGATATTTTTTGCATGACAATTTTTTCTTTATAATGGGAAATGATGGAGCTTTTGGTAAACGGTAAGTCTGTCTCATATAAATGTGAAACAGCTTGAGATCAGCAACAGTATAGTTTTGAACCGAATTTCGTGCCGCATCTGCACTTTTTCTCTTTTTGGGTAAGAATGGGAAAGTCTTCGAGTAGAACTCTTGAAGAAGCATTTTCATATTCTACTGCACTTCACTTAGCTTTTGTCCTAATTACTACTCTCCTTTCCACCTCCATCCCTTTATCTATAAATTCTAAACTCATCTATTTGATCAAGTGTGCGATTTCATCAACTCAATCTTACAAACAAATGGAATCTTAAGACTGTTTGCAAAAATACTGCTGATCTCTAAAAAGTAAAATGTTGCAAACAGAAGGTATCGACGAGGATAAGAAACAAGACATACAACTGGGAGTTTTTGTGTCGCTGTGTAAAAGGGACAATTCAAAACAATTCGGTGCCAAATATTCCACTCTCATCAAACTTCCTGAAAACTGCCTCGATTTGGCTTTACACATTTGTTTGCTTGCGAAAGTGAATAAAACTTCTGCAAATGTATGTTGTGATTCTTTTATTCAAGTGACTGCCTAGTGTATAAGGATTCAACATTGAGAATGATGTGACCATTCTTTCTCAAGGAAACATCAGAGAGAGTCTTTTCATTGGCAACTGAACGGGCCTGTCAAAGTTTGGGATCGGGGAAGAACCTGAGCATGGATCGATTCCTCAATCAATGGTTTTGGAACAAAACAAGTTTGTAGGAGAGTTGTGAGGAGGAAGAAATTTTCGTACGAGTATCAACAATTGGGGTTTTTCTTTATTTCACAACATGAACATATGCCACTTTATTAAGTGGTGTGCTATTTGTTGTTATCGGCACAAGATTCGATTTTTACTTCGGCTACTGGGTTGTGTTCTGTACCTGTAATTTTATAAGCAAAGTAGGGTTTGATCTTGTCTCATTGAAAAGCCTTTATTTGTACATTTTGCTCTTTTAAGAGATATATTTTCCAAGAAAACAACTAAGTACTTCAACAAACATTACAGGCAGACAGAAAAAATATTGGAATGGGACAGGTCTTGACCGAATGGATACAGACCCGGTCTCGTCGAAGATAAACTTTACAGGATTAGCCTTGAGTGGAAGTGAATTTGGCACGCGTACACGAGCCACACACGCAGGATTAACATTAATATTGGATTCACGTGCCAAACATGCAGTGAGCTTATTCTCCCCACAATAACTTACCATACTGGAGGCTTGTCTGTAATCTAAGTAACCACGGTGAATAAAGAAAAATACAGGTTTTAATTCTTACAACAGAATGTGGAGAAACTAAAGAAATTTACCAGAAAAGAAGAACTCATTTTTGATTCACTTAATGATTAAGTCTTAATGATTAATGAATAAGTCTTAATGATTCACTAATAGATTTAAGGCTTAATCTATTACAGAATTCAACCAGTTGACAACAGCTATCTGGGAGGCCTCTTCATGGTGATTGTACCCCCCAACGCAAGTCGGGAGCCAAATCATGCCCATTCTTCTCTGCTGCCCAGATTCGTCAGGGCAGCGCGGTCAGGGTCAGAGTGCCAATCAGTCCCCATGGACTGACCATTTCCCTCTTGTCTCTTCTCACTCTAACTCTAACTCTGTCATGGCCCTGACTTTGTAAAGGTGTGGGTACACCATCCTGGATGTGGGGGAGATCGAAGGCCTGTCTCCATGGCGTAGGATTGTTCGAGACAACTGTCCAGGTCTATACTACTACTCCAACAACCACAACCTGACATCTACTTAAACAAACTTGTAAGACTCCCACACACTTTGGAGAGAGTGAGACGAGAGGGAAAAGGTAAAGAAGAGGTGGAGGAGGGGTAAGCCTTCTCTCTGCTGAGGTGCTGTAGAAGGGTTCCGCCTGGGTCATGCAAGCTGGGTCTGTCCCACTCACTCCAGAAAGGGAGAACCCGACTGACTGTTCAAGAAGTGATGGCAATGGCCCTTTTAAGGACTCTGGCGTGCGATGTCACCACAACTCCCATTGGTACCAGGTGCCCCGAAGTAGTGGTTATGTCACATGTCAAGCCGCACCTCCCAAACCTCACCTCCGGCATCATGCACCATTACCCAGAGCCCATTAATTAATTAGAGAAGGACAACTATCATCCTCCCCCTTTTTTCACAACATATGTATATACATATGTATATATATATATATATATATATATATATATATATATATATATATATATATATATATATATTGTTACGGAAATGGCCCTTAGTAAGCTAATATATAGGATTAGCTCAGATCCCCCATTAAATGCATGTTTAGCTCGGCTGTTCGGTAAAATGGATGTTACCTGTGTGCCGGGAGATGTAGGATGCATGTTTATTGTTCGTGCAGTGGTGGTGTGCTGAGGGCTTCTTCTTCCTCCCCCTCTCTGGACGAGGCCCCACCCAGTCAGCTGAGAGGGAGTCGCCAAAAAGAGGAAGTAAAACTAAGGGGAGGAGTTTGTCGGCTTCGAAAAGGGGGAGGAGCGGGTGGCTTCGAAGCAGCGAACGAAGACCTCGTGGAGTGGTTCAGTTGGGGGGAACAGTCGGGTTTTCGAGGCGTGCTCGGGTTTTGAGGCGAGAAGGAAAGGAAAAAAGTGGTAAGAAACTGAGAGGACGGAGGTGATTCTGTCGTGAGAGAAACGGCAGTCGGCTTTGAGAGGTGAGCGTAGAAAAGGAAAGACAGGGGTGATTCTGCCGAGAGAGAAACTGCAGTCTGCCGAGTCCGGCCGGTGCTGGAACTGAGAGCGCCGAAGCTGCTATCTGATTCGAGAGGACCTGGCTGCTGTGTGAGTCTGGAGTCTGCTTCGAGTGGAGGTCATCGACACGTTCGGCGTGCGTCTGGCGACGGAGCCTCTGACTGTCCCTGCTCACCTCACGGCTCGACGACGTTTTGGAATCCCATGGACCCAGCCTGCGGAGCCTGGCACCTTGAATTGGCCTTGTCTGGTGAACAGGCCAGGCCTGGACTTGTATGCTGGACCTTGAGAGAAACCAGCTGGGACCCATCGCCGATCTAACGGTCTTGTGCCGTCGACCTTACGCGGGGTCAGAGTGCGTGGAGACCGCATGCGGTGCGAAGGGGGAAGGTGAGCGCCGTCTTGCCACGCGGCGTGTTCGAGCTTGGGCTTGCATCCGTGGACATCGGCTTGTTACGATCGACATTCGTGCTTTTGACACTTTCCTCTCGTCCATGAAACATCACCAAGTACTCTGTCTTTTCTGCATGCTCTCTGTCTGTCTTGTCTGCATGTTGTGTAAGGTATATCTCAGTAGGGACCCCCTCAAAACCCGTAATCCGTAGTTCCCTAGTTAAGAACAGGCTATAGATTAATTAAAACATTGTTGTGAATGTTTTGCTTGTGTTGTGTTCCCCGCTGTTCCCCAATAAATCTGGTTGATTCGGATGAAGTTGCTGCTGTGGATTAATTTGTGTCGCATCGAGGAACCAAAATTGGCATATAAATTGGCATATAAATCAATTGGCATATAAAACCAAAATGGTTACAGACTGGCAGAAAACGCTTGGCATCTGACAAAACCAGTCTGTAACAGGGGTCTATCTCCCCAACTGGTAAGGTCCAGGATTACGTTGGTATCACGATTGAAGACGCGTGACCCGAGGCCTGTGCCGAGCCAGCCGGCACTATAAACCCTGGAGATGGCGGTGGTGAGGGTGGCGCCAAGAGTCGGGTGAGAATCCCGCCACCGCGGATCTGCAACAATATGTATGTGTGTATGTATATATATATATATATATATATATATATATATATATAAAAACAGTGGGGAGAACAAGTATTTGATTCACTTCCGATTTTGCAGGTTTTCCCACTTTCAAAGCACGTAGATGTCTGTAATTTTTTATCATAGGTACACTTCAACTGTAAAAGATGGAATCTAAAACAAAAAGCCTGAAAATCACATTGTATTATTTTTAAATAATTAATTTGCATTATTTCAAGGTCTGCAGAGAGGGAAGAGGCTGCTGCCTGCTTTTCTGAAGAATGAGGGAAGTTACGGCAGAGGGTGGAGTCATCAGCAAAGAGATAAAGAGGATTTCCCAGAGAGTCAGAATGATTGTTGATAGAGATTTTAGGAATAGAACTGGGCCCAGAACACTGCCTTTAGCCTTGACAGGGAGAGGAGATGAGAGGATCCCATTAAGAGCCATGTCTTGGCTATGAGAGTCGAGGAAGTCAGGAAGCCATGTGTGGAGTCAGCCTTGGATGCCATTAACAGAAAGTTTGGAGAGCAAGGTGGGGTGGCACACTGGATTGGAAGATTGGAAGTTTGAAAAATGGTTCTCTTCTCATCTCTGATATTGAGGGTCTCCATCTATTAGTGAGAGAGTAGTAGCAGCATGTCAAGTGGAGAGTGACTGGGTCGAATCCAAGCTGATGATCTAAGACCAGGCCGTGACAGAAACAGGAAGGATTTGATGTCAATTGCGCTGATAGGTTCTCTGACCTTGCTGATTATTGGAAGTAACCTAAATGATCTATAACTAAGGGGATTGGTTTTTGTACCTTGTCTGTGTAATGTGATGATTTTGGCTGAATTCCAAGCAGATGGAAGATGATCGAGAACAAATGATTGAGTAAACAGAGAAGAAAGGGGATGTGCAAGAGCAGCAGAACAGATTTTAAGACATGTGCACTGATGCTGTCCGGGTCAGTTGCTGAATCTGAGTCAAGGGTTGAAGGAACCTTCTCCACCTTCTCAGGTGCAAAAGTCTCAGAGTCCAGGAGCAGTTGGGTATGACAGGGAAGGATGGTTACCGAGAGTTAAGGGTTGAGGACACAAGATTTGGGTGCAAACACAGAATTAAGGCATGCGGAGTCTGCTGAGGTTGAATGAGCGGAGTCTGCTGTGGTGCCATTTGAAATGAGGGAAGTGGTTAAAAGAGAGTAAACTCCAGACAGACCTGACAAGGTACCATGACGTTGAGGAAGGAAAATGCCTTTGTTTTAAAATTTCCTTCTTGATAATGTGTTCATGCTTGAAGAAAAAAACTGGAAAGGCACTCTTCAATGTCGATCGATATGCCTCAGTCCATGTTATTATGTAATTATAATAGTTGTACCAAGTTTGATTTAAATCCCTTCAGCTGTTCTCAAGCGTCACATTTTTTTAACCTGACATGACCTCTGACCTCTTGATGCTGAAATCTAATCAGTTCATCTTTACATCATTATCCATACTTATATCAAGTTTGGTCAAAATCCAATCACTGGTTTACGAGTTACCATGGAAACAATTTTCACCTAATATGACCTCTGACATTTTACCTTTGACCTCTTGACTCCAAAATCTAATCAGTTCATCTCTGCATCATTATAGTATCAAGTATCATTATATATCATTATAGTATCTGACAGTATCTGACACTTGTATCAAGTTTGCCTTCGATCCCTTCTGCCATTCTTTCGTTATCGCGCTAACGAAAACCTATCACGGACAGACAGCCAGACGGACAACCAAAAACATCATTCCTCCGGTGACTTCGTTGGTGGAGGCATAAAAATATTGCAAACACATTTTTTAATTTGCTGCTCAAAATCAAAGGTAAATTTGAAAAGGTTGAAGGATAAATATCAAGAATGTAATTTATTTGAAATGTGAGTTTACAATTTGTATATAAAAAGTTTTCAAAGGTAAAATTTTCCATCTTACAACATGTGATTAAAAAGACCTAACACAAGCCAAAATTACTACACATCTTCAATTGGAAGAATGAATCACAATTGTGAAAATTGTGGTTTCAAGTAAGTTGTAGAGTAAGAAGTTGAGGCACAGGTGTTTGCTCATAACTCAAGAAGATGGAACACTTTGTCTATCTGACACGTCTGCAAACCAGACAGCAGTATCACAACAAGACATTGTATCACCTCTCCTTGCATCTGTTTCACCAGTTTGCATGCTGCTTCCAAAGTGCCTGCACCATGAAAAGACAAGATAAGGGGAGTTTCACAGGTTATTCAAACAAAAGGTAACTAAGTACAAATAACATACTATGGAATACGAGGCTGAAAGCAAGTGTCAGTCTGCATCAGGAGAGATAATAAACATTTTGAAGGGCGAGAGCTTGAAACATCAATTCATATATTTTCAATTTATGTTTTAGTAGCCCTTGAAATATTTCGCTAATTAAAAGTAGCTCGCATTGAAAAAAGGTTGGTGACCCCTGGTTTAGAGGAAAGGTGCGAATGAGACCCTCACCCTGATGGGTCAAGAGGCCCATCGTTGATAGGTCTTCAAAATCATGATCATGCTTTTATGCATCTCAAGTAGATGAATTAGCAGTTCTTGGAGGAAAGCAAGAGAAAGATTGTCTAAGTCAGTATTGGAACTATTGTCCCACACTGAGGACCTCGCTTCCTCATTCTCGTGCCTTGCCTCATGCCCATCTGCCCAGCGCAGCTTGACCCAGTGATAGTGCAGCTCGTCCCCGCTTCAGTGCAGCTTGTGTCGGCAGATGACTTCTCGGCACGAACAGGGCAAACAGCTACCTTCTCACTCGGGTTCCCAGCTTATTCCAACAGCGCCAAACGGGTCTTGGGTCTCACCTTTTAAGCCTCCGGGTCTGGGTGGGGCCACAAGAGGGCAGAGTTCGAAAGAGCGTAGTTACCGGGAGGAAAGGCTGCACCGTGCCCTTCGACACAGTGTGACATGTCCTCATTGGCTACGTCTCACAACAGCTTCCATGTAGAGTGCATCCAGTTCCACCCAGAGTCCCTGAAGAAACCGCACTCCGAACCGCAGTCTTTGTTACCCGCCACCGAGCTTCCAGCACCATGGTACTTGCAATTGATTGGCCTTTTCCTTGCCTCCCTCACGCGGTCCTTGCCATCGCGCTTCCACCATTGGTCGTGGTTGTGTTTGAAACGTGTCATGTCGTGTGAAAGGTGCAAGAAGAAATGAAAGAAAGGGAGGAATTTGAAAGGATACAATTAATTCATGTGAATGGGTGGTTGTAAATAATGTAGGGTTTCGTAACCGGTAAGGGGTATGAAAAGTAATTACAAGGCAGCATGGTGAACATGGTTTGAAACAGGGTTTGAAAAACAATTCCAAGGTGAACAGAGTTTGAAAGCTATTTTGAGGCAGCACGGTTCATCGGGATTCAGGAGTGAAATCGGAGGGTAATTTAAAATGACTATGGGTCGATGAATTGATGGATTTGGAAGATGGATAGAGTGATTGGAAGACAGATAGAGAGAAGATTAAGAGTGGAAGAATTACTTGAAGGGGAAAGTCGAGTTAAACCCACACAACACATTTTTGACAACAGGCAGGGAATCGATCTAAGTACAGTACAGACACTAATGAAATAACTAATTCTGGAAGATCCTGCGTGTTCATGAACGCTCTCCGCAGGCTCCGGTTCTACAGCCATCACAATATGTTGTGATTTGATTAATATGCTTAAGACAGGCTGATGGGTGATACCTTTGTGAATTCCAAGGACTGCACATCTCACACTCATGAGCTATCAGTACGATTTTCATGCAAAATAATAACATCTATATGTTTACACTGAACAGTACCCAAAATGACACCATCATGACCAATACAAATTGCACAAAGACAAGACTAAAGGAGTAATGAAACAAGGCCTGAACTATTTTCAAGATTTATAAATGCAGTGAGAAACATTGCATCAAATTTGACCAAACATTACATCAAATAAGAGACCTCTTTTTTTTGTATACGTCGAGGCTCGTATGAGAGCTAACACACAATGCACAGCAAGGGAGCCACGAGACAAGGGGTGGGAGAGGGAAGGACAAAACAGTGGGGAACAGAGACATTAGGAGATCTGTGGAAGGGAGAGAGATGGGGCGGGGAACACGGGGTATACAAGATGGACACTACAGGGACTTTCAGGAAGGAAAGCAGGGAATTTGAAGGAGGTGGATTTGGGGTGGACAGTCTTTGATGAAAGAGCATTTCACATATATAGCTACAAAAATCTTTATGCTTACATCAAAGTTAAATAGAAAGGCCATAGCACCGGTGGTTTATTCCATTTAGGTCCGTTTGTTTGTCTGTCTGATTGTTTATTTGTCCACACGGAATGTGCTAACGTAGACCACAAACACCACCGAGTGGGAGCTCGTAGTAGACGTTATCTTTTTATTTCAACCGAATACCTTTATAAAGTACGAGCAGGGTGTGTTCACACATTGTGCAAGCATACGAAACGTGCTTCCCCGTTGTCTCGGGTTGCTCACCTGCATTTGATTTTTCATTTATTTATTTTCATTTAGGGATGCTTTCCGATGGTTCTGTGATTTTTTTTCCTGGTGTATCTGCTTCAATGTCCATCAGCACACAAAATTACCATGCTTCCCCATTTTCACAGGTCGCTCACCTGCATTTAAAAAAAAAATTCTACCATTTATTTATATTTTCATTTATGAATGTTGTTCGACGATTCTGTGATTTTTTTTCCCAGTGTACTGGCTTTGATTTCAATTGACACGCAAAATTTCAGCTTTCTACGTCACCCGGAAGGCACCAATCTTTAATATCGGTCAGTAAGTCAGTGATGAGAAAGAGCTTTATATATTAGACGTATATTTAGAATGCGAGTATGTCTGTGAAATATGTACTACAAAACAAAAAAAAAAACAAGTCCTGGCGAGGGTCTGCAATCTTTGATTGCTCTTTCTAGTTTTTATATTGCATTCACTATAATTATGGTGTATTATGACAATTACAGAATTGCAAAAATGCACAAATGCTTGTCACACGATCACAATTGTAAACAAGAACGGCATTCAGTAGCTCCACCAGGCTGAACAGTTTACATGTTGTATCCCACTGATGTGCCGGATCTGCATCAGTACCTGAACCAAAATAGAATCCGCTTTTCTCTTCACCTACCAAACTCATCCACCAAGTTTTGTCATAACTTGTCCACAACTTTTTGAAATATTGTACTAAATATCGTTTTTGGCCCTATCTCTTAATGGCGAATAATCATTTGGTAATTTTTAAAATCCTAGTATACGGAACTGCATCTGGTTCTTCATCAAAATCGAAACAGTTTATCCTTGTCAGACACCCAACCTGTCCATTATGTTTCCTTTGAATCTGTCCATAACTTTTTGAGATATCATGCTTACAGACAAAAAGACAGACAGGCAGACAAACTGGGGTGAAAACATAGTCTCCGTCCACCTTGGGTGGTGGAGGTTACTCGGGCCCCCTACTCAAGTGGGCTGTTAGTATAGTATAATTTCCTGTAATCATGGAAATAATGGGTGCCCCTTGATGGTACCCTTTTGTGTCTTTTCTTTCAGCTTGGGGTCTCAGAACACAGTATCTAAGGTTCTACATTATTTGTGATCAATAATAATCGATCATTTATTGGTGAGGTGACTAAGTACCCAAGATAGACGATTGTGCACTTTGGGGTACAAGTACCAAATTTGGCACACATGTTCAGGAACATATTTCAAATAAATCGAGATATCGAGGCATCTGGAATTTTTTCATTAAGAGGCACTTTTTCCACTTAATGAGCTTTCACTCTTTCTCCATAAGGATTGGAAATAAAACCATACAATCCACCTCTCTGGACAGCCACTGGAAGAGGTGCATCCCTGGAACACCATGCCTTCACAAATTGCTGTAACCTTTATGGGAAGATCATATCAGGAAGTTAGCATCAAACACTCGATACAATCTTGGTGGTCTGAACAGAGCCAAGGCCTTCCTGAGCTGCACTAAGCTCATCAGGTGTACAAGGCTGTACAAGGTTTAAAATTTGGAGCTCCATGGAGTATTTCCTTTCCACTCTGTGCTGCTGCTCCTGCTTCCCACCTACTCCATTTTAATGGAGAAAAGCAAGGCCTTCTGCACCATTGGAATCTCAAGACAGCAGGGAGACTTCCAGGGACTGTCACTTTCCCATCGTTGGAAAATTGGTAGCCTCTCTATTTTAAACCAGCTTTCATCTGGCATTGCTCCTCCTAACCTCTCATTCCTCTGCCCTCCCCAAGCCACCCCAGGTTGCACATATTCCTAAAGAAACCCTCACCTGCTCATTCTTCCAAAGTCCAAGTTGCCGACCTGCATTTATTGTCTCCTCCAAATTGCAAAATTGTCTCCCTAAATGGGCTGCTGCAAAGACACGGTTGGGCTGCTGTAGAGGAGCGAGCGGGCTGCTGCAGAGGTGTGGGCAGGTTGCAGAAGAGGTGCGGACAAGCTGTTATCGAGGCATGGATGGGCTGGTGCAGAAATACGGGCAGGCTACTGCGGTGGTGCAGGCAAGCTGCTTCAGAGGTACGGGCGAGCTGCTGCAGAGGTGTGGGCGAGCTGCTGCAGAGGTGTGGGCGGGCTGCTGCAGAGGTGTGGGCGGGCTGCTTCAGAGGTACAGGCGAGCTGCTGCAGAGGTATGGGCGGGCTGCAGCAGAGGTGAGGGCGGGCTGCTGCAGAGGTGCGGGTGGGCTGCTGCAGAGGCGCGGACGGGCTGCTGCAGAGGCGCGGACGGGCTGCTGCAGAGGCGTGGACGGGCTGCTGCAGAGGCGCGGACGGGCTGCTGCAGAGGCGCGGACGGGCTGCTGCAGAGGCGCGGACGGGCTGCTGCAGAGGCGCGGACGGGCTGCTTCAGAGGTATGGGCGAGCTGCTGCAAAGACACGGTTGGGCTGCTGTAGAGGAGCGAGCGGGCTACTGCAGACGCGCGGGCAGGTTGCAGAAGAGGTGCAGACGAGCTGTTATCGAGGGATGGGTGGGCTGGTGCAGAAATACGGGCAGGCGACTGCTGAGGTGCAGGCAGGCTGATTTAGAGGTATGGGCGAGCTGCTGCAGAGGTGCAGGCAGGATGCTGCAGAGGTGCGGGTGGGATGCTGCAGAGGGGTGAGCAGGTGACTGCAGAGGTGTGGGGGATGGGCTGTTGCAGAGGGGTGGGTGGGCTGCTGCAGATGCACGGACTGGCTACTGCAGAGTATGGTATGCGGGGTCCAACATTTCACTATTTTAGATGCAAGAGATGAATTAATTACGTCTTTATACTTTATTAAATACAAACATACCACTTGCATGTCTCAAAAATCCTGTGCAAAGCAGCTGTTTTTGGGTAAGCTATCAATAACACCTCTTGCAACTGGATGTGCGAGTGCATAATCTTAGGACTATTTCATTTGTTTCCTTCAAGTACTTGCTCCACCATGATCAATACAGTCACAATACTAGGAGGACACTTGGTAGAGCGCATACCTCCACCACGCTGATTAGTTTACATTTTGTATCTCACTGATAGGCCAGATCTGGATTCGGACCTGAACTAAAATTTATTGGGCTTGTTCTTGTCACCTTACCAACTCATCCACCAAGTTTCGTCTGAACCCGTCCATAATTTTTTTTAATTTTTATTGTGCTGCATATCGTTTCAATCCGATTACTCAATGTTGAAAAATCACTTTAAAATTCTCGGATCCAGATCCAGATTCGGATCTTCACCAAAATCGAATCATTTCTTCCTTGTTACGTCGCCAACCTGCACACCAAGTTTTGTCCGAATCCGTCCACAACTTTTTGAGATAGTTTGTTCACAAAGAAACAGACAGGGGTGAAAACATTACCTCCATTCCCCTTCGATGGCAGAGGTAATTAACCAGACTCATCACTCAGGCTGGGCGTGACCAGCCCACATGTGAGAAATGCAATGAATAATTATCAGAAATACCCTCAATATACCCATTACCTCCAGTAGCAATGATATCATCCACTATGACAACACGCTGGCCTGGCTGAATAGCATCTGCCTGGATCTCCATTTCATCCTGCATTTCAACAAGACCAGCACCACCACAATAAAATATAAACATCAACCTTTTAATAAAAATCAGGGAGAATCAAGAGTCTTGCCAACATTACATTCATACCTTTCCATATTCCAATGAGTAGCTGGCCAAGACCGTTGCACCAGGCAGCTTACCCTTCTTGCGAACTGGTACGAATCCCACACCAAGACGCTGTGCGAGTACCGGTCCAAACAAGAATCCCCTTGCCTCCAGTCCTGAAAGCAGCATTTGATGTAGTGAGGAAAATGGTGGCGGGGTGGTGGTTGTTGTTGGATGAAAGTTTTCTAATTTTCTGATGTGATCTCCAATTGGAAGTTCATTATGGCTTTTTATGGGCTGCTGAAGCAGTAAGGGGCCATCAACATATTATTCTGTCAGACCCCGACATTCGCGGGGGATACGGTCCTAAAAAATACCGTGAATGTCGATTCGGCGGATGTCGGGGCATTGTTTCAAAGGTTAAAGGGGGGATAGGTTCTCAGTAATTCGTAAGAGAAAATCAAAAATCCCATGAAAAACCGCGAATATGCACACGAAAAACAGTCAACATGTGGAGCACAGGACCGCGAATGTAGAAGCATGTCAGAAAAACCACAAATACACCCATGAAAACTTGAAAAAAAAAACGCGAATATATGAAGCACAGGGGCGCGAATGTACAAACAGGTCACATTTTATGAACCACGAATACGCAGTGTCTGCAAATAGCGAAACCGCGAATGTCGAGGTCCGACAGTATACACAAAAGTGCCAGCCTCCCAATGTATGAGTGCTTCCTCTTAGATATGAACACATCCATGGAACAAGAAAAGGATGGAAGAAGTATTTCCAAAAAATAACAACAGATTCATAGGTACTAACCACTGCCTCATATACTTACACACCAAATATGCAACAACGGGAAAAACCTGGAGCCAACCACATGTATGGACTGTACTGTATATCGCTCATAGATGGCTCCTTATGGAAATAGCAAGCAGGCGAGGATCCGGAAAATGAGAGGGGAATTGAGGTGGGGGTGGGGGGAGGAATATATTCTCGTACCCAAATGCCAATTTACAGTTTAGAGAACATGAACTCAAAATCTCATACCGCAATCGTTTAAAATATTGGAACACCAATGGATTATGATTAAAGAGGGAACCAATCATTAAAGATGATTCTCTGATACAAAAAAACTCATAATCACACCATATATAATTTGAGAAGTGTCTGTTTGACTTCTATGCATTCCTAAACAGCTGGATGGAATGAGTTGAAAACTGCTAGTTGTACCCGTAGTGTGCATTCGGGGGTTTTAGGTGATAAAACAAATTTAATATCCCCCAGCACGCAAATTATTTCTGTAAATGTACATCGTATAGTGCTGCTCCTCGTGTGAGTGGGTATTTCAAGGAATAATAAAATACACATTAGACATCATAGAAGTGGTGAACTAAACCATACGTAAGGATGGGCTCTTTTTTTTTGGTAGACATAGTCGAGGCTCGTGGATGAGCCAGTACACCAAACGGATCAGGACATAACAGACAAAAACAGGACACAAATCATGCATGCATGGGGTGGACGAGATGGATACAGAATGAAACTCCAAGGAGGAAATCTGGAAAATTGGAAGGAGGAGGGATTTGGGTGGGGTTAACGAGGGTAGAAAATGTCATGATTTTGCATTGGGGATGATCTGAGATGGTGGTCTTGCTAGTAGTACAAAATTAGCATCACAATTTTGGTTGGATGTTCATAAGTGAAGCATCCTCGTGGACATGGTGAACCCCCCCCCCACCCCCCCCAACCCCCTCCCCCACAAATTTTGTGGAGGAATAACAAAGTGCCACAACCATATCCTTAAACAGTAGTTGAGATACAATGTAGGTTGCATGAATGGTCCCCTTCGATTCGGGAATTTGGTGAAACGAGTGACTATGTCTTACTCAGTGGGAAGAAAGGCCTTATTACAGCAAATACAAAATATTTAAAAATCAGCAGTTCTGAATTAAAATTTCTCGAATGTTTAATTGCCTTGTTTTGAAAACAAAGTGGAATTGCGAAAGAGTCACATGAGAGAGGGGGAAGGTAGGGGAAGGACGGTTAAGGGCGAGGTTGATGCGCTTAGGTGGTTGTTACAAGCAACACGTTTACTTTTTAAAATCTGTTTTTTTCATTCTGTCTCTAATGCAGTGCAGGGATCTTGGTGTAGTTTAACAAGCACTCACTAGATATGTCACATACATTCCTTGGCAAGCAAAAAAATAAACAATTGAAAAATAAGAATGAAAGGTAGCAAACTGCATGCTGCACTGATCATGTTAGGGGAGCATACATGTCCCTTGAATTCAACGTAACAGTGCTAACAAGCACATTATCCCAACTTTTATTAAAGAGTAACTCGCAAAACATGCAGAGTTCAATGCTTCCAGAGCATCGGAGCTGCCAAAGCAGTCTCGAGGCAGTTTACCATCGCTTTTGTTTTTTCCCAGCCGTCGTCAGGACAAGAATTTGAGGGTACCAGAACACAATGGTCTACTCTTGTAAAAAAAAAAAGGACAATGGATCCTTATTGTCCACCAAAGAATGCTTGCAGATGGGACACCCTGCTTAATGTCCCTCCGAAAGACAGCCCTACCTGCAAAGCACCAGAATGACAGTTTATAATTGGGTGTCAGCAATCCAATCCAGTAGAATGAAGAGCTCAAAGAGAAGTAGGTTACCTTGGAGTTACCCAATCAAAACATTATTGTCAAGAACAAAGTGCAATGTTTGTTTGTAGAAGAGACATGATAAGTCCAAAGTCAGCTTTAGACTTTCTTTAACCTGAGAGCTTTGGAGTGCACTCACCCAGCAAGTTGTACAATCAAGAACAATTCAATAAAGGGATGCCCTAGTTACAAATTAGAGAATATCAGGAACACTCTTAAGTCATCTTGAATATTGAACAGTTTCAAAACAAAGAAAAAGTCAGGAGTGCAATATATTATTTAACTGTACAAGTTTTCTCTGTCTTTGAACCCTTTACAATCTAGGTGATGCAGATAGTGACAGTATCTTCACCAATAGGTCAAGAACGGTTGGTTCGACCAAGTAAATCTGGTTATTAAGTCGCAGTGGTGGTGCGTACCATTGCAAAGTTCCATTGATTTGGCTCTGGTTTTGTTTGAAGACAACACAAGACAGAATGAGAAACAAATTTAGGAAACATGATGATTGATTTGAATTTTACTTTGTTGTTTGTGTAAGTCACCAGTCACACCTTACAATGTATCAAGTCTATCCTTACCCATGACAAGGTCCACGGAGCCAAGTGTCTTGAGATGTTCAGCAAAAAGATCAATTACTGTTGAAAAAGCAACGGGATCAGCCAGGAGAGGACATATATCCCTGGAAGAACAGAGACCGACAACAAGAAAAATTACATTTGGTCCATTACGTTGAAAGACTACATTGTACTACCACTGTTGCACCGCTACCTGGGATTGTCATGGGGCGAGCCTATCAGATCGGCAATGGACAGGACGGTATGGAAATCTCTTATGTCTGCGGCAACCTTGCGACAGTGACATGCCTGATGATGATGATCAATATGTTGCTGCTGTCACCCCATTCCCCCATAAACCTCTCCCCATTCCAACATTCATATTTACCATTTAAGACACACTGATAAAACAATGCATGACTTACGGGAGGCTATCTTTATGATTTTCACTATGAAGGTCAGATGCACTTTGACAGATATTGAGAATGTTCATCTAATGGTGCCTCGCCAGGAGTTGGCTCTCTCTGCAACATCAGCTGTACTGTATTATAACTGAAAGATAAGCTGGGTCAAAGAGTACTCTTAAGTCCTTCCCCTCCCTGATCGTTTTAATCTCTCAGTTATTACACTCAACTCAACTGCTGCTTTCGTCTTCCATAGTGGACTACTTTACATGTATACAGTTTACCATTTACCACTTCATGGCTGCATTGACATCTTTCTGGAACGCTGCGGCATCTGTAGTATCATTGTCCACCACTCCGTGTAGTTCAAGGAACAGTGGCAGACCTACGAGTAAAACTCTGCTCTGGGTTATACCGCTTGTCACTGGTGTAGACTTTGATGTAACTCTGTTTACCACCACCCTCTGTGTGGGTCTGACAAATATCACTTTAAACCCATTTAAGCAGCTGTCCACCGATCCCCTATCACTCCGTTTATGTTTCAGGCGATGATGAGGGACACCATCAAACTCCTTTTTGGAGTTCAGACATAAGCAAGCAAGACTGTGACAAGTATCCAATGACTGTGACTACTGCACTAGAACTTCCAGAAGTTTAGTAGTGGAACAACAAGCACTCCTAAATCCGTGCTGGTCATTATTCGGAGATCACCCCCCCTCCCCTCCCCCCCCCCCCCCGAGTATTCATGAGTGCACGTCTGATGTTTCCCTCCATCAATTTATACACCACATATGTCAAACTAACTGGGCAGTAGTTTGCTGGATTGCACTTCTCCCCCCCCACCTTCCCCTTTCCCCTTTGTTGTCAGGACTGTGGTTCCGAAACATCCCTGAAGAGTTTATCAAGATCACCTTGAGGGGTTTACAAAATTTCCTGATGAGTCTCTCTGAATACCCACGAGTGCAATGCATCAGTACCTGGTGACTTGTGTATGTCTAATTTGGTCACGTGCTTGTCAATTTTCTACTCTGTAAATTCCACCTCATTGAGGACATATACATAATCTGTATTCTCCAACGACAATGTAAATAACAAGTCCTCAACTGTACACACTTGCAAAAAAACCGTGTGTCCCTGCTTTCTGTAGATCATTTCCCATCAAAACACGATCCTCCTGTCAACTTGGGAATTTTACTGAGATTTGCATTTAAAAAAAATATTTTTTACAGGATCGAAGGCTTGTGGTGGAGTTGCCGTCCACATCGACATACAGACGAATACACGAGACGCAACGCAGGACTGATAAACAAGACAAACACAGCCCCTTGTCTTGGGGAAATGACCACTTCCCAGGGTACTCTGGGTACCAGTGATGTCACAACAATGGCACCGCATTTCTCATCACACTCAGCGGGGCATTTCCTCAAGAGGAATTTTCTCCTTCCCCTGGATGCCAACCTATGGGGATTGTCCATGCTCTTATCCTTTAAAATGATGACCATCAAGCAAGCAAGCAAGCAAGCAAGCAAGCAAGCAAGCAGCGCATACCATTTTTAAGTCATTGGTATGACTCGGCTGGGGTTTGAACCATCAACATCCAGGACTAGAGAAGACGCTCTAACCATTACACCACTGAGTCTGGCCTTTTGACTGGTTTATAACATGACTCCAGAAGCTCCAAGTGTTCGCCTTCACCTCTCGTGCTCACTTGTTCTCAAAACTTGCTTTTGCTTGCCTAACGGTAGAAGTATTCATCACGTACTTCAACAAATTCCATCCAGTTCAATAAACTTCTGATCTTTTGTTGTCTATTCCACTTCCTGTGCTGAACCCGTATTACTTGCAGAGCAGCTGCAGCCAAACGCTGGTGTTTACCTTTCACGCTTTTCCTCTGCACTGGAACAAATTACTCAATGCAAACCATCATCGTACTTTCAAGCAAACCTCCATGCTTCTTCCCGTGCGGTATTCTGCATACAGTGCCCATAGAAAATCTACACCCCCTTCCTTTCAAAATTTTCACCAGTTTTTGCCTTGTAGCATGGAATTAAATTACATTGAATCAAACTTTTTCCACGTTTATTTACACATCGTAACCCACAACTTCCATGTGTAAAACAAATTCTACAAATTACAGAAAACTAATTTAAAATACAAAACTAGAATATCTTGATTGGATAAGTGTTCACCCCCCTTTATAATAGCAATTGTAAATTATCTCAGGTGTAACCAATCACTTTCAAAATCACGCACCAAGTTCATTGACCTCCACCTGGGTTAAATTGTAGTGATTCTGATTATTTCAGAATAAAATCAGCTGTTCCTGTAGGTTTCCTCTCCTGGGTAGTACATTTTACAGCAAAGACTCAACCATGAGCACCAAGGAGCTTTCAAAAGACCTCCAGGATAAACTTGTGGAAAGGTACAGATCAGTGGATGGGAATAAAAATATTTCAAAGGACTTGAATATCCTTTGAAGCACAGTCAAGACAATCATTAAGAAGTGCAAGGCTTATGGTTCCACCAAGACACTACCCAGATCAGGCTGTTCCTCCAAACTGGATAACCAAGCAAGGAAGTGTCTCATCAGAGGTCAATGACAGTTTTTGTAGAGTTACATGCCTTTATGGCAAAGACTGGTCACTGTGTGTGCAGATGACAACAATATCCCAAGCACTCCACAAGTCTGGCCTGTACAGTAGGGTGGAAAGAAAGAAGCCATTACTCAAAAAACCCCACTTTGAGTTCCATTTGAGGTTTGCAAAAAACCATTCCAGAGATTCTGAAGCCGTGTGGCAAAAGGTTTTGTAGTCTGATGAAACCAAGATGGAATTTTTTGGCCGAAATGCAAAACGTTACGTTTGACGCAAACAAAACACAGCGCATCACACAAAGAAGACCATTCCTACTGTGAAGCATGGCTGTGGCAACATCATGTTATGGGGATGTTTCTCATCAGCAGGGACTGTGCCATTTGTTGGGATAGAAGGGAATATGGATGGCGCAACACACAGAAAAATCCGAGAGGAAAACTTTCTGCCCTCTGCAATAAAACTGAAATTGGGACGGAAGTTCACCTTTCAGTATGGCAGTGACCCAAAGCACACAGCCAAAGCTACACTGGAGTGGCTAAGAAACAAAATTACATGTCCTTGAGTGGCCCAGTCAGAGTCCTGATCTAAATCCTATCAAAAATCTGTGACATGACTTGAAGATTGCTGTCCATCAACGCGACCCATGCAACTTGACTGAGCTTGAACAGTTTTGTACAGAACAACGGGGAAGGATTGCCCAATCAAGGTGTTCAAAGTTGGTTAGAGACCTATCCCAACAGGCTCACAGCTGTAATTGCTGTCAAAGGTGCTTCCACCAAGTATTAACTCAGAGGGGTGGACACTTATCAAACCAAAACCAAGGACACTTACCAACCAAGATATTCTAGTTTTGTATTTTTAATTAACTATCTGAAATTTGTTAGGGTTTGTTTTTCACTTGTAAGTTGTGGGTTACGACGTGTAAATAAAGGTGGAAAAAGTCTGATTTAATGAAATTTAATTCCAGGCTACAAGGCAATAAAAGGTGAAAACTTTTTATAGGCACTGTATTTTCATCCCAGTCAACTACACTTACTTTCTTACTCTTGCTCTCGTAATCTCCACGCTTGTAACTCCTACATTATAGTTTATCCTGCTGCATCTGGCATAAAACATCCAACTCAAAGTACAACGTCATACGGTCACTTCTTCCAGCCGGTGGACATGGAATCACATTCAATGTCAATTCCTCTTCATTTGATAATCCGAAGTCCACCAAGCTCGGCTCTTGTCCATTACAAATCAGTGTGGGTTCACTGACATACCAACACACAAAAAAAACAAGTCATTTACATAGTCCAAGCACAAACTTCAGTTTCTATCATCAGTATGGTGTCACAGGTTTGTTGTAATTGCATCAGAATGGCATATTTATTTGTGGTAATCTACATATAGTTCAGATACTTTTTTGCAACAATAAACACAAGTCAGCATTGTTCATTGGCAGGATGGCTTTAAGGCCGAAGTCACATTTGCTCTACGGCGAGGATATGGCGGCCGTACGCCCTCTGAATTGACAGAAACGTGCGGCGGCTGCAGTTTCTGCGGTGGCCTCAGGGTGGCCCTACGCCGTTTGGCTATCTTTTACAGGCCGTAGGGGTCGCCGTGGAATTATAACGCGGAGTTATAACTTTTTTCATTTCTGCGTTCGCCGTAGCAATTCGACAAGCCGAAAAAAAAACTCGTAGAAAAAAAAAATTAACCCACTCGTTACCGTCCGTCTGGCCGCATGTTTGCCTTAGGGCCCCCCTGTGGTCGCCTTGCGGACACCTTGAGGCTACCTTGCGTCTGCTTGAAAATTCTATGGCCGCCGCAGGGCCCCCTTAAGGTCACCGTGCGACATCAAATCAAAGACCGTACGGCACCCCCACGTTTTCGGTCTCCACAATTTATAAATACGCCGTGCGGCTCCCCGAAAAATAAAAACATATGTGACTGCTAGATTGTGTGACCGTGGAAATACTGCGGCCGCCGTATAATTGCTAGTGGCCATAGATTTTTTAGACCCCACGGCCGCCGTGGCAAATGTGACTTAGGCCTAAGATACGTATACTCACCTCTAAGCTGTTTAGCCTGGGTTTGAATCCCGACCCAGCTATAAACGGTCATCCTGATGTTCCGCATCCAGGGCGATTCATAAATGCGTGTGCCATCCCTCGGATGAACCTAAAACTGGGTGTCTGGCCTACCGTCATGAGTTGGTGGAATCACAATCCCAAAGTGTCCTTAGTAAAGATTAGGCGAGCTGTAGACGAGTTATCACCAGCATCCTGAACAAATTCCAAATTCCTGCCCGAACCTACAGAGAGCAATGCATCAGCGGCACGACCATGCCCTAAGCCAATGACGCTACCCCAGAGCCCTGTGCCGCATACGTAAGAAAGAACAATCGTTCATGGTAAAGCTTCGACATATGCAACAGAACAATTATTTGTGATGCTGTCAAAGTAGGACAGAACAATTGTGTGTGCAACATGTTCTGCCGAAGCAGTTTCCTTGGTTTAGGTTACAATCCTGGAGGGGTCACCACGACTCCCCGGAGGGTGAGGGCATTTGGAATGTGTTCAGGGTGCCGGCGATAACTTGCCAACTCTTCTGAAAAAAAAAACACACCGTGGGATCATAAAGATGCAGTAATGCCAGGAGACAGGACGGCGAGTTTGACATTCAACAGAATGACGACACACACCTTGATGCCTCATCCTCCCTGCGAAACACCAGGACGGCGGTTTATAGCTGGGTAGAGATTTTTAACTCAGCCTAGACGGCTGCAGGTAACCCAACCAGCCTTCCATGCAATTATAGCGAACGTAGTGAGCTTCATACTTAACGCGTGCACATGAGAGAATAGGAAACAACAACAACAACACAATACCCTGGCAATTTGGAATCTGTGTCGTTGTCAATGACCCTTTTGCTTCCGGTTTTTTTTTTGCTTCCGGTTTTTGTCATGGGGAATGATGCATGCCGGGAGATAAAGGCATTGTCGGAGACATGAAAAACCCAAATATCAGACATGGTGTATATTTCCTCCACTGATTTTAAAAACGATATCTCCCGCATCATCAAAAAATAATTTTTAATTGTGATTTACGTTATTTGATCGCTGATCCCAAATCCAGGCCGAAGTAACCGGAAATTGCATATACAGTTGTGAACAAGTTATAGGTAGTCAGAAGCGAATGTAAGAAGAATTCTATGTTCGCTTCTAGTATTTTTTTTTTTTTAGATGAGATCCTGTTCTAGGCGGTGTAGTTGTCGTTGTGAAGGTAATGTTGAGGAATTTTTTTTTTTCAGATGAGATCCTGTTCTAGACGGTGTAGTTGTTGTTGTGAAGGTGATGTTGAGGTATAATGTTGAGGTAATATTAATTTTTTTGGATGAGGTCCTGTTCTAGGCGGTGTAGTTGTTGTTGTGAAGGTAATGTTGAGGTATAATGTTGAGGTAATATTAATTTTTTTAGATGAGATCCTGTTCTAGGCGGTGTAGCTGTCGTTGTGAAGGTAATGTTGAGGTAATATTAATTTTTTTGGATGAGATCCTGTTCTAGGCGGTGTAGTTGTCGTTGTGAAGGTAATGTTGAGGATTTTTTTTTTCAGATGAGATCCTGTTCTTGACGGTGTAATTGTTGTTGTGAAGGTAATGTTGAGGTATAATGTTGAGGTAATATTAATTTTTTTAGATGAGATCCTGTTCTAGGCAGTGTAGTTGTCATTGTGAAGGTAATGTTGAGGTATAATGTTGAGGTAATATTAATTTTTTTGGATGAGGTCCTGTTCTAGGCGGTGTAGTTGTTGTTGTGAAGTTAATGTTGAGGTATAATGTTGAGGTAATATTAATTTTTTTAGATGAGATCCTGTTCTAGGCGGTGTAGTTGTCGTTGTGAAGGTAATGTTGAGGTAATATTAATTTTTTTGGATGAGATCCTGTTCTAGGCGGTGTAGTTGTCGTTGTGAAGGTCATGTTGAGGATTTTTTTTTTCAGATGAGATCCTGTTCTTGACGGTGTAATTGTTGTTGTGAAGGTAATGTTGAGGTATAATGTTGAGGTAATATTAATTTTTTTAGATGAGATCCTGTTCTAGGCAGTGTAGTTGTCATTGTGAAGGTAATGTTGAGGTATAATGTTGAGGTAATATTAATTTTTTTGGATGAGGTCCTGTTCTAGGCGGTGTAGTTGTTGTTGTGAAGTTAATGTTGAGGTATAATGTTGAGGTAATATTAATTTTTTATATGAGATCCTGTTCCAGCGGTGTAGTTGTCGTTGTGAAGGTAATGTTGAGGTAATATTAATTTTTTTGGATGAGATCCTGTTCTAGGCGGTGTAGTTGTCGTTGTGAAGGTCATGTTGAGGATTTTTTTTTTCAGATGAGATCCTGTTCTTGACGGTGTAATTGTTGTTGTGAAGGTAATGTTGAGGTATAATGTTGAGGTATTATTAATTTTTTTAGATGAGATCCTGTTCTAGGCAGTGTAGTTGTCATTGTGAAGGTAATGTTGAGGTATAATGTTGAGGTGATATAAATTTTTTTGGATGAGGTCCTGTTCTAGGCGGTGTAGTTGTTGTTGTGAAGGTAATGTTGAGGTATAATGTTGAGGTAATATTAATTTTTTTCAGATGAGATCCTGTTCTTGACAGTGTAATTGTTGTTGTGAAGGTAATGTTGAGGTATAATGTTGAGGTAATATTAATTTTTTTAGATGAGATCCTGTTCTAGGCAGTGTAGTTGTCATTGTGAAGGTAATGTTGAGGTATAATGTTGAGGTAATATTAATTTTTTTTAGATGAGATCCTGTTCTAGGCGGTGTAGTTGTCGTTGTGAAGGTAATGTTGAGAAATTTTTTTTCAGATGAGATCCTGTTCTAGGCGGTGTAGTTGTTGTTGTGAAGGTCATGTTGAGGTATAATGTTGAGGTAATGTTTATTTTTTTGGATGAGGTCCTGTTCTAGGCGGTGTAGTTGTTGTTGTGAAGGTAATGTTGAGGTATAATGTTGAGGTAATATTAATTTTTTTCGATGAGATCCTGTTCTAGGAGGTGTAGTTGTCGTTGTGAAGGTAATGTTGAGAAATTTTTTTTCAGATGAGATCCTGTTCTCGGCGGTGTAGTTGTTGTTGTGAAGGTCATGTTGAGGTATAATGTTGAGGTAATATTTATTTTTTTGGATGAGGTCCTGTTCTAGGCGGTGTAGTTGTTGTTGTGAAGGTAATGTTGAGGTAATATTAATTTTTTTCGATGAAATCCTGTTCTAGGAGGTGTAGTTGTCGTTGTGAAGGTAATGTTGAGGTATAATGTTGAGAATTTTTTTTTTAGATGAGATCCTGTTCTAGGCGGTGTAATTGTAAAGGTAATGTTGAGGTAATATTTATTTTTTTAGATGAGATCCTGTTCTGGGTGGTGTAGTTGTAGTTGTGAAGGTAATGTTGAGGTTATATTAATTTTTTTAGATGAGATCCTGTTCTAGGCGGTGTAGTTGTAGTTGTGAAGGTAATGTTGAAGTAATATTTATTTTTTCAGATGAAATCCTGTTCTAGGCGGTGTAGTTGTAGTTGTGAAGGTAATGTTGAGGTAATATTAATTTTTTTAGATGAGATCCTGTTCTCGGCGGTGTAGTTGTAGTTGTGAAGGTAATATTGAGGTAATATGCAGTAGTGTTATCACGGTTATAGAAATGCACAAATAATTAATTTGATTTATAGTATACCCAATCACACCTTTATGACTAAAAAATTAACAACAAAACTCGAGAGTAAATACTCTAGCAGTTTTAAGCCTCCCTAATTTTATAATAAAGATATCTCCCGCATCATCAAAAAATAATTTTCAATCGTGATTTACATTATTTGATCGCTGATCCTGAATCCAAGCCGAAGTAACCGGAAATTGCAGCATCGAATGTCAGAAGAATTCTACGTTCGCTTCTCGGCTTTGCCTATTCCATATTAACGATGAAGAAAACAACATTTAAGAAGACTGGGAGGGGGAGGAAGCGATGGGAGTTCAGTTTTATTGGAGGAATAAAACTTATCAATGACTTTAAAATCACAAAGTGTGGTGAATTGAAGGTCGTGACGCGCGATCACATGTCGCGCGGCTCGTGCACGGGATAGATAAAGCCGAGATTCCGCGCGGTCGGGGGGGATTGTCCCTGGGGCATTGTCATTTACGGCGGCGGTCCACTTGGTGCTCGTTAAATGGTGAGAATTGAGAGTATACCGGAATCCGCGCTAATTGCTGATTTATTTTGCGGTGATCTACTGCACATGTATACATTGCTACATATGTACTCCTAGCTGCACCTGTATCCCCTGATGTGCCCGTAGAAGCGGCTTCAATCAAGTGGAATAAAGCCTACACTCTGAAGGTTCTTCTCTCGCTTTCGTTACACAAAGCAATCATACTCGCACCCCTTGGGACGTGCACACCTTTACAGAGGTCACAAACAGGTATTTTAAACTCGACGACTCTTACTTATAAAGGATTCCCTGTTTGGGGAAGTCGAGAACATCTCGGATTCGCCGAGAAATCAAACGCAGCTTCGAGTCTCTGTCAATCATTTCTGACCGCACGGGTGTTGCCTGCTCGTGGACAGCCATGGAGATCAGGGTAATGGGTCATGGGTCAACTTTGCAGGGACTTCCGGTTAGCGACGGTCGCCGCCATTTTTGCGCGGTGAAAACAGCTCCATAGCAACGAGTTGAACGCCGTTGATTTTTGTGATGCTGTTGGTAATTTTTGTTGAGTTTTCCGCCAAAACGTCGTTCAATAATCAGGGAAATCTTAGTAACGACGCGGGAAAAGGTAAACATGATGATAAGGTGAAGCTTGATGCGATTGGGCAACAGGTCGGCCCTTTCTGCCGACGTGAGTCGGTGACGTTGACGATCCCACGGTATCCTTCGCGAATAGTATGTGTGCGAGCTATCGCCGGAACATTGAACAAATCACAAATTCTTGCCCGAAATCACCTTGGTCGAACGTCAGGCCTGGCCGGCCGGTTCGTGAAAGACTTGGGTCAAAACAACCCCCGGCCGCCCCCACAGGAGCCTGCGAGTAGTGTGGGTGTTAAAGACGAAGAATAAAAGTTTGAAGACAATCTTTGTGTTGTGTGTGCCTGTAGTTGCGAAAACAACAACCTAATTTTGCGCCAAATTTTGAGAGGGTACTGTTAAAACAACAACAACCACTCATTTTTAGCAACCCGCGGGGTTAAAATTATTAATATTAAGATGTGAATTATTATTTACTTTAACGTTACCCTTGTACAGAGTATGGAAAATAAATGTCTCATTCATTCAAAAATAAAAATAACAAACGTCTGAATGTGTTATTTATCTCGGATTGGTCATGGATAAATATACGGGTTTGATATTTCTCTCTCAGGAAGGAAAATCCCCCTTGGAATCATTTTAAGGTACTGAACTCGAGGTGAAAATTTAACTAAAATAAAAGCAAAGTCCGAACACATCTCACGTGTTTTCATCTGATTCCTCAGACGTTTCGAAGAAGAAGCGACATTTCCCGCGCGCGAAGTACTTCGGTGTGAGGAGAGTGAGGAGAGTGAGGAGAGTGAGGAGAGTGAGGAGAGTGAGGCGATTCCAAGTGAGTATCATAATGAGTTTGCTGTGTAATGAATTTTTACCCGATTTTAGGTTTTCCTCACAGACGACGCTGTTAAACGTTATAATCTGAGAGGAAGGTTTCAAACAAGGCCTCATTTTTGAGATCGTTTCACCCTTTGTGTGGACAAGGTTTGACACTTGTCCATGATGTGGAAGGTTTAGGGTCTCTGGAGTATTTAAGACCGGATGTAAGTATTCACTGTATTAGCTGTGGTGGAGTCTGCGGGCCTACGGGGAAGGGCATGGTGGTGTGGGAGTGGTCGGAGTGGTCATGGGCGGCGCGCACTCCTTATATTCCTTGCAGATACGATGACCACTCCGACCACTCCCACACCACCATGCCCTTCCCCGTAGGCCCGCAGACTCCACCACATCAGCAAGGTACTGCAAATGGCACATTTCGATCTGTGAAGGTTCCCCAAGCGGCCTGGCCGCCTGAAGTTCGTCATCTCAAAATACATGTTTTCCAGGAAATACTCCCAGACTAATTTAAGGTGTGTGTGTGTGTGTGTGTGTGTGTGTGTGTGTGTGTGTGTGTGTGTGTGTGTGTGTGTGTGTGTGTGTGTGTGTGTGTGTGTGTGTGTGTTTTGTTCATTAAGCAGAACATTCTCTCTTCTCTCTTCTCTCTTCTCTCTTCTCTCTCTCTTCCCCCCCCCCCTCTCCGTGTCCGGGTGGTGATTATGCCACAACGGTGTTTGTCTCCGGAAGCGTCCGGGCAGTGTTTGTCTGTGAATGTGTCCGGGTGGTGTTTGTCTCTGGACAGGAGTTTGTCTCCAGATGTGTCTAAGCGGTGTTTGCCTCTGGACAGCTTGGCTCTGGAAGTGTCCGGGCAGTGTTTTCGTCTGGGCAGTGTTTGTCTCCAGGTGGGGCTTATGTCCGGGCGATGTTTTGTTTGTTTCCAGACTGCGTTTATCTCCAGACATGTCTGCGCAGTGTTTGTCTCCAGGTGGGGCTTATGTCCGGGCGGTGTTTTGTTTGTTTTCAGACTGCGTTTATCTCCAGACATGTCTGGGCGGTGTTTCTTTGTTTCCACACTAGGTTTATCTCCAGACATGTCTGGGCAGTGTTTGTTTGTTTCCAGACTGCGTTTATCTCCAGACATGTCTGGGCAATGTTTGTTTGTTTCAAGACTAGGTTTATCTCCAGACATGTCTGGGTGGTGTTTCTTTGTTTCCAGACTGCGCTTATCTCCAGACATGTCTCGGCGGTGTTTGTCTCCGGGCGGTATTTATAGTGTGATCAGTCGAAAATGTATTTCAGACATTTTGTTTCCATCTTCACTGTTATTCTATGCAGAATCATTTTAATGAGACTGTGTGAATCGTAATTAACGCTGCACTGCACGTCTGCCTTCCCTTCCTCTCACATCTCGCTGCCTTCCCTTTCCCCACCCCTTCTCAATCTCCCTCCCTCCTCGCCCTCCTCCATCTCCTCACTCTCCCCTCTGTCTGTCTCTCTCTCCCCCACCCCTGTCTTCCTTTCCCTCCTCTTTTTCTACCCCCCCTTTTAGTATTCCCGTCAGCGAAGCAACAGGAGGTATTTGCTGGTATACACAATATCTCAATAGTGAATGCTAAAATCGACGAGAAGGCATAGTCGTGGTTTTTTCAATAGTTTATGACACTTTTCTTGATTACAGTATGAAACTAGAGGGGGAGCACTCGGAAGAGTGCAAAACCTCCGCCGCCAATACTGCTAGGTCACTTGAGTGAACCTGATATCCTATTCATTCAATTTGACGTCTACAATGCTCGCAGAGTTATAGTTTGCAACTTTCCCTTTTACTTTTAACTTTTACATACTCAATTCATTCGTCATAACTAGATTCCTTGAGACAGAAATTGATTTTACGTGGGTGTATCCACCTGAAGTTCCAAAATCAGCCACAATTATAATTTTGGCATGTTTTTTTGTTGGAAATCACATATAACATGTAGAAATGCAAAAAAAAAAAAAATCGAAATTTTGTTGAAAAAAAAAGTTGCAAAAAAATATTTTTTTTTCTCTAACAAATTTTTTTTTGGGGGGGGGTTGGAAATCACTTAAAACGTGTAGAAATGCAAAAAAAAAATTCAAATATTTTTCCAAAATGGCCGCCATAGCGGCCATATTGGACTTTGGACCAAGTCCAAAATCTAATGGCATGATCCTTGGACCATATCTAATCCCCCACCAAGTTTCGTCGAAATCCGTCGAGGAGTTTTTCCGTAATACTGTTCACAAACAAACAAACAAACAAACAGAAAGGGGTGTAAACAGTAACCTCCAATCTTCGATGGCGGAGGTTAACAAGTTCATAGAACACGATGCCCTACACAGTTATTTAATTTTTAATAAAATGATGCTTTAACAATGATTTTAACAATTTTTTTTTTAACTCTGCTTGCCTGCCTGGCAGTCAAACAAAATTTTAAATCGTTGCAAACAGGAAACTTACAGTTATAAAGGACACAAACAACAGGCATGAAAAACTAATGTAACATTTAGAAAGGGTGATGTAATCGACACCAGGTAAAACCCAGAATTTATTTATTTATACACCTTTCAACGTTCATTTAAATTGAATTATATACTTGAACACGATCGAACACAAATTGCCTTCTTAATACTTCCAATAACCATGCTATATATTGATTTTATATATATATATATATATATATATATATATATATATATATATATATATATATATATATATATATATATATATATATCTGTACATGCACATATGAATGACCCCTCCCATGCTCCTCCAGCCAAAGTAGTTGCATAAAGCAACCCAAGAAGACTTGCACAAGGTAAGTGCTAAATGCTGTTTCGAACCGTTCCCAGAGTTCCTCACCAATGACAAAGACGTTCACACAGAGTACACACACGACAATCCCAATGCTATACACTACCTTCAGTTATCGGACCGGTTTCATCACTTATTGGCGAATCATCAGTGATAGCGTAGACAGCAATGCATACCAATGAGGCTCTCAAGCATGTACTATGTGCAAACAAGCAATGTACCACGTGCAAATGATGAAACCGGTCTGGTTGCTGAGGGGAGTGTTCAGCATTGGGATTGTCATGTGTGTACTATGTGTGAACGTCTTTATAGTTGTTGAGGAACTCTGAGAAGGATTCGAAACAGCATTTAGCACTGACCTTGCGCAAGTCTTCTTGGGTTGCTTTATGCAGCCACTTTGGCTGGAGGAGCATGGGAGGGGTCAATCATTTATATAATTCTAGCCACCTGGGCATAGTCGATGCCAATCCACCAAGCCTGGTGTTGGCGCAGTGGTTAGGGCAGTGGCTTGGGATCCAAGAGGTCCTGAGTTCAAGCCCCGTTGGGCCACTGAGTTAATACACCAGGGGGTTGACTCAGCCTGTCATCCTTCCGAGGTCGGCGAAATGAGTACCAGTGTACTGGGCCGGTGTATACCCCGGTTAAAATAGGTGTAGCATATCCCTGTGTCGTAAGAGGCGACCAGGGTTGCGTCAGGAAGGGCATCCGGTGTAAAACATGTGCCAAATCACGATGCGGATCATACGGATGATCCGCTGTGGCGACCCCTAACGGGAGCAGCCGAAAGAGGAAGAAGAAGATATATATATATATATATATATATATATATATATATATATATATATATATATATATATATATATATATATATTGTTATGGAAATAGCCCTTAATGGGATTACCAAGAATAGGATTAGCTCAGATCCCCCATTAAATTCATGTATAGATAGGTTGTTTGGTAAAGTGTACGATAAATGTGTGTCGGGAGGTGTAAGAGACTGTTTTTATGTTCATATGGTGGTGAAACGAGAGATCGCTCTTATTCCTTCCTCATCCCGAATAGCGAAGGAGGGGTGTGGCCTGGAGAGGCAGTGACGCGAATGGGCAGGGCTTTTTGTCAGCAGTCGCCGAGAGATGAGTGGGTTGAAGAAACGAGGGCAACAAGTGAGCTCTGAGTTTTGGAGAACAGCAGTCGCCGAGAGAAGGAACAAAAGATCGGTGTGTGGAAACAGTCGCTCTCGAGACGCGACGTGTTTTAAAAAGAAGAGAAACAACGAGGCCTCAGGTTGAGGCTCAGTTCTGAGCTCGGGAAACTGCAGTCTGCTTTGAGAGGCTGCCTGGACGTGGAGTCGACGATCGATCTTCGACCCTGCGCGGGGTCGGAGCTCGCGGAGACCGCGTACGTGGTGCCTTGAGAGAGCGGGAGTGCTGCCCCGCCATTTTCTTGCCGCGCGGCGCGTTCGAGCTGGGAGTTCGAACCCGTGGACACCCGCTTGTTTGTTACGAGCGACATTCGTGCTTTTTGGACGCTTTCCTCTCGTCCATGAGCCATCACCAAGTACTCTGTCTGCATGCATGCTGTCTGTCTGTCTGTCTGTCTGTTTTGTCTGCACGTGTTGTATAAGGCATATTTCAGTAGTGATCCCCTCGAAACCTTTAGACCGTGGTTCCCTAGTTAAGAACGGGTTGATTGTTAATAAAACCATTGTCGTGTTTATTGCTTGTGTTGTGATCCCTGATGTTCCTCAATAAATCTGGTTAATTCTGATGAGGTTGCAGCTATGGATTAATGTGTGTCGCGTCGAGGAACGATCTGTTCGATTGGCATATAAAACCAAAGTGGTTACAGACTGGTAGACTCCGCTCGGTCTCTGACAAAGCCAGTCTGTAACCAGGGGTTCTATCTCCCCAACTGGCAAGGTACAAGGAGTACGTTGGTATCGCGATTGAAGACGCCTGACCCGAGGCCTGTGCCGAGCCGGCCAGCGTTATAGACCCCCGGAGACGGCGGTGGTGAGGGACCCGGGTAAGAATCCCGCCACCCCGGATCCGCAACAATATATATATATATATATATATATATATATATATATATATATATATATATATATATATATATATATATATATATATATATATATATATATATATATGTGTGTATATATTGTTGTGGTTGACGAAATTCGCAAACCACCATTCAGGTCCCTTAGGTGAGATGTCTCTGTAAGTATATGTGTAGTTAGGCCCAAACCCGTTGTTTAGAGGGAATAAATGTCATTCATGCGGGCTGCGACCCTTTTAGATAGCCGTTTTTCTTTTACTATCTTTATTTTGGACCAGCCGCCATTACTACCATCACAACCACCACCAACCACGTCTCAACAGCCATCACACAACAACCACCAACCGCAACGCCGCTTCACAACAACAGCCACGACCCTTGCCGTCACATCTCGCTCTCGCAACCATCGCATCACCGTCATTCCCGCGCCGCTTGTGGGCACCGATACTGGACTCGTGCAGGGCGCGCACCGAGCAGCGGGTGCAGAAACACCAGCCTTTCCGAAGAAATCGGATGAAAAACGACTCACGCCCACTTCTGTTCCGTCCTATCAGCGAGCATGGGGCGATTTGGCCCCGCCTCCAGGTGCGTCGGAGTAATATCGTTATATGCAGATTCATGGATCAAAAAGCATTCACGCCCACTTTTCCTCTGTCCAATGGGGAGCCAGCCAGAGGTAAAGGGTCGAAGGTGAAGGAGCGAAGCCACGGGGGCTATAAAGGGCCGCGTTCGCTCGCCAAAAAAAGTTGAGTTGGGAAGAGCCAGTCAAGAGAAGAGTCGGAGAAAGCAGTTGGACGGAGCTGTGGAGAGTTGGAGAGGTGGCGGCGGCGAAGGCAGTCGAGAGGGCGCTCGTGTCAGAGTCGGGGAGCTGCGGAGAGGGGAGGCCGATAACGCGACCGAGGTCGCGGTGGAGACGCTTGTCGCGGGACCCGAGCCAGCGAGATATCCTCATCCCCCCAAGCATCAACAACCCCCTCCTGTTTCCCCCCCGCGCTGAGATAGTGCGAGAAGGGGGCCCCGTTCCCACCCCATTCCAGACACTGTCCGCGAGGCCCGCGGAGTCGGGGCGCCAGCGCCATTTTGCGGCTCATCACCAGACGGGTAGGCTCGACGCGGTCTCGGCCCCAGGCCCGTCTGCCCCCCTCATCGTGGAGGGTGGTCCCTTTTTCTTTTGCTTTGAGTATATGTGTTGTCGGCGCCGTCTGTGAAGTAAAACTGTATAAGTGTTGCCGTGAGCACGGTAGTCGGTGGTAGATCTGCATTGTGTTTTGCTTTTACATTTGCTTTTTGTGCATTATTGTGTGTTTCTTTTTCTTTTACATTTGCTTTTGGTGTATAATTGTATATGTGTGCTTTCCGTTTGCCACGGAATAAATGTGCTTTATGTTGAACTGTTCCTCCCGTTTCGCTTCGTCTTTTCTCTAATTGAATCTCCATCTTACTTCACGTAAAGGGTTGGTCGTGGGCTAAAACGCCCGATAATTAATCGAACCGTCCAGGTTGACGATAACACCGCTCGGTTATCCCGATAGTACGGAACGGGTCGCTTAAAGTGGCCCGTGTCCGAAGTCGACCTGCGGCGAGGTGCGATCGCCCGGTCTACCCTCCGTGTGGGTACTTAGGTAGGTCGAATTTGGCGAGCAACCCTATCCCACGCGGGGGGCCGATTGGCACGATCGTGGTGAGGCCGAAAGGCCCACCCGTGACTAGTTCCTGGCGTTAGTCCGAGAGGGTCACGACGGGATTGTCCGTCCAGTGGGCGACGTGCCGCGATTCGAGTTACGTGGCCGTTCGCACGCCGGCGGGCGCGAATCCGCAACACTGGTGTCAGGTCGTGCGATATAAACTCATCGCCCTCCTCGCGGCACTGGTATCGGAGAACGGGAAAACGGGCTCTCCTGTCTCCAGCTAAATTCACGGGAATCGGTCCAGGGGTGAGACGAGCGACCCCCGATTCCCTCCAAATTACGAGCGAGTTAAATTAACCCTTTACGAGAAATAAGATGGCGTCTCAAGGCGAGCGGGAGCCGGGGGTATTAGAAATGGATGTAGAATCCATGGTCCAGGATGAAAACCCCGAGCAGGAAATGTTGGTTGTGCAGGAACACGAACTCGCCCAACTGAACCCAGAGCCCGAAATAGGTGCGGCGGCGGCCGCGGTGTACGACACCTCCCCTCCCCCCCTCCGCCAAAACCCCCCGATCCTTGCCGAATCGGCTCACCCAAGCGCACCCGACATGGCCCGGCTATGCGCCATGCTGGCAGGAATCAGTGGGGAAATGCACGAAATGAAAACGAGGATGGATGCGAATACACAACAAATGAACGAAAAAATGGATGCGAATACACAACAAATGAACGAAATAAAAAGCATGAACGAAAAGATGGAAACAAACATGAAGGAAGAAATGAAAGAGCTGCGGGGTGAGACGCGGAACATGGGCCGAAGCCTGCAGGCGGGCATGAAGGCAGTAACCGGGGAGCTCAAAATGGCGACGCCACGTGTGGGAGCGAACGAGCTGGGAGGGAGTGCAACGGCTGTCGGGCCCGCGGTGGAGGCGGGTATAAAAATAATTCGGGGGACATGTTGGGCGAGGGTCGTGACGGAAAAAGTGACGGTAACCGAGAGGGACAAACTAATTGGGGTGACGGAGACGTGCACAAGGGAGATAACAAGGGAAGAGACGGAAATAATAGTTGAGCCAAGGGAGGTAAAGGGTGAAGAGGTGACTGAGTTGGCAGAGACACGGGAGATGGGAACGATAGAGGGAAGACTACACGATGAAGACGGGGATAGAGACGCACACACACACACACGGAGGTAGTGGAGGGTAATGGGGGTGAGCTCGCGGACTGGGTAGAGACCCGGTGCGAGCAGTCGGATGGCCTCCTCCAGGAACGAGGGGAGGGAGTATGCCCCCTTGAGGCGAGTCACGACCAGGTGGGTTCGGTCGTGCTTTGCGAGGTCGAGGGGAGGAGTGCTGTGGACAGGTGCATGGAGAGCTTGGGGGGTATAGAGGCCCCGGAGATTCTTGTGGGGACACGAATCCCCAGTGTGGTTGTCCCTGTGTGTGTGGTGCAAGGTGTGAGTGCGTCCCCGTGTGTGGAAGCGACCCCGTGTGTGAGTGGTGTGCTTCCCAGCACGCCGTGTGTGGATGAGACACCGCGGGCGAGTGCCCCCGCGTGTGTGAGTGAGGCACGGTGTATGAGTGAGGCACCGCGGGCGAATGCCCCCGCGTGTGTGAGTGGTATGGTTTGTCTGAGGGAAATTGCACGAGTAAGTGAAAGGCCGCGAGTGAGTGGAGCCACGTGTGCAAGGGTAATGGCATGCGTGAGTGAGCGGCCGAGTGTGAGAGAGACAGCGTGTGCAAGGTCGCTGTGTGTAAGGGAGATGTCGGTCGGCATGTGTGAACATGCAGCCGCGTCTCCCGGTGTGAGTTTAATGGAGTGGAGTGTGAGCGTCGTAACACGCGGGAGTGCGTGTGTCGAATGGCGACGACGGCGACATGTGAGGGAAGAAAGCCGAGTAGCGGCTGTAGTTGTTTCGGGGACCGTGCCGGGTTCACCCAGCAGTGAGCACGAGGTCCGTGCTGTGCAACGCACGAGGCCCCCACGTGCTCACTTGCGAGAGTGAAGTCCCGGTCCGGAAACGTACGCGGTGGATTTGCCGATCCCGCGGACGGACAAAGTTTAGGCAGGATTATGGATTTGGACCGGAAGGGTTCTCCACGCGATCGTGTGTGTTAAGCTCCAACGGGCAAAGCACATGTGTTCGCGTGGGGAACCCCCCGAGACGTGGGGCTTGTGTTTTTTTTATGCGCACGGTGACGTCATGGCTGCACGTGGGGTTGGAATCCGGCAGGAGGGGTATCCCTGCCGGATGGTACCGTCCAAGGAGGGACGAGGTACACGTGCAGCTGCATGACGTCACAGGCAGGTGCAAAGTGCGCGAGCTGTGAGTTGCCGCGCTGGTGCTGCGCATGTGAAAAAAAAAAAAAGCAAGCCTCACTTTTTGGTGCACAGGATTCCCGGGCAAGGGGTGGAAGACCCCCTTACCAGGGCACAGGATGGAAACTAGTTAGGGGGAAGGGTTAGCTTAGTTAGACCGACTTCATGGGGCAGGGGTAAGTCCTCATGGAGTCCGTGGAATGGATGAGTTAGAGGGATTGTAGCGAGATTTAGGTTGGGAAATTGATTAATGGGATTATTTGGAGACAGTGACAGACTTGTGAATGTGTAGAGGGGACGTAGCTTAGCTACGTAGGTTAAATGGAACGTGCTATAGTTTAAGGGACGACGTGGGAGCACGAGTTAGTTAGGGGATGCAGATAGAAGGATGGCAGAGTTCAGCGGTGTGTGTGTTGAAGAGTTGTGAGGTGAGTACATGATGAGTGAGTGAGGCCAGCGGGTCTGTGTGAATGGAGCGAATGGGGAATGCATGGTGCGATGAGTGATTGGGGGGAGGAGTGACTCCCGCCCAAGGAACCCCGGGGTCAGTGTAGAGTGAGTTAGGGGGTTAGTAAAATTGAAAAATGGAGGTCGTTTTGTTGTTGGTGGGAGTGTAGGCTCGAAACCCGTTTGGAGGGGTGCAGGAGCCCTGTTGACGGGCTGGGAGCGTGGCTGCGAAAGGTGAGTATCGCTGAGTGGGTACCCCGGGCACCAGGCTAGTCGGCCGTGGTAGGCCAAGGGCCCATGGGGGGCCGGCATAGCGTAGTGGGCACGGGTGCGCCTGCTTGGTGCGGGGGCCCGGGGCGCCATTAGCTGCGTGGGCAGTGTTGTGGGCACGGGTGACCCTCGGAAAGGGGCCCGGGAAGCCAGCCTGCCACGTGTGCGTTTCAGGGGAGGTGCCATGGGGGGGCACTCCCCGGTGTTAGGGAGCTGGTAGGCTCGGAGGCAGTGTCGTGCCCGGGGGTGCCATCGTCGGAGAATCGGCAGAGGGTCGTGCCTGCCAAAGGGAGCCACGCATCCCAGCCATGAGACCGTGTGAGGGCACGGAGAGAAAATTGGGGGGCGAGGCCCGAAATTGTGAGGACACCAACACAGGCGACGGGAATCTGGGTTGTTAGAACCAATAGTTTAAGCGCGAGGCGCTTGTTGAAAGCCCCGGGGTAGTTTAACAGTTAAATGGTTGGGGTAGATTAGGAGATGTACCCCTCCGCACCATCCATCCCCTCGCTGTCGTTGTGGGCCGCTGGACCCACTTTGTGTTTTAGATCGCTGAACTCTGGGGAGGCCATCCTGAGGCTTCGTTGGGCCTCTACACAGGACGTTAGCTCTCCCTTATTCCCCACCGGGAAGGGAACGTAGGAGTTGGGAGTAGGCTCGGTGACAGGATAGGTTTGCCGAACAAGGACAGTGCAGGGGGTTAGGGGACGATTTATAGTGGGGAAGTAAAAAAATAAAAAAATAAGTTGGGGCTAAATTGGGGTTTGACAAATTAAGGGAGTGGGTATAGACAATGACAGGCAAAGGCGATAGGTTGGGAGGGAGACCGTAGGGTAGGTCCGAGCCCGCCTTCCGAGTGGCCAGCACCACCGCACTCCCTCCACCAACCTCCACTGAACGGCGAAGGCTGGCCAGCTTCATCGGCAGCTGTTGTTTTGCTGCAAGGCCTGTGCCGGCTGGATCGGCTGCAGCTGCTGTGCTGCAAGGCCTGTACCGGCCGGATCGTCTGCAGCTGTTTTCTGCAAGGCCTGTGCCATCGGCTAGCCGTGTTTTGCTTCAAGGCCTGTGCCGGCCACTTCATCTGCTGGCTGTGTTGCTGCAGGGCCTGTGCCGGCCCACTTCATCTGCCGGCTGGCTATTTTTCTTCAAGGCCTGTGCCGGCCAGTTCATCTGCCGGCTGTGTTTGCCTGCAGCGGCCTTCTTCTGCGGGCTGTGTTTGCCTGCTGCCTTTGCCATGCCATGCCCACTGCCCCTGTTCACCAGCCCCGTTCAATTTTTGCTTTGCCCCCCCTGTTCATTTCCATGCGCGCCGGGATCATCGTAAAAGCAACAGTTTGCAAGCTGCGAGAACTGCCCTGTTGGCAGCTACAACACGGGCCTGCAGTGGCGGCCCGTGCACCGTGTTTGCGTGCATACATTCATCCATCCATTCGTTGTGCTCATTGCGTGTGCCACTTGAGCTGGCACGGAGACTGTGTTTGTGCAGCCCATGCACCGTTGTGGTTCACTGCGTTCAGTTCAAAAGGGAAGGCCTTGGACTGCGAGTGAGCAGCCGGCCACGTTCCCTGTCACCTGCATTGTTTGAGCCAGAGACTGCATGCGAGCAGCCTGGCTCTCTGCTAACTGCTTTCTTTTTGCAGAGTTCATTGATCCTGGGCCATGGTTTAGTGTAAAATTTGTAAGTTAAGGTTAAGATGTACTGTAAATATGAGTGCGCCCCCGGCATGTCTGTCTTAGCGCCGGCAATTTTATTTAAGTTGTCCGTGTGAGTGGGTTTGTTTAGGTAGTTACTCAGCCCTCAGGTTATTTATTTTGGGGACACGAATACCATGAATGTCGCACTCAGGGATCCGTAGGTAAAATGTACTAGGGGAAAACTACACATGATGGCACACGAAAATTTGACGACTCGGGACGAGTCTGTAAAAAGGGGAGGGGGTAGTGTTGTGGTTGACGAAATTCGCAAACCACCATTCAGGTCCCTTAGGTGAGATATCTCTGTAAGTATATGTGTAGTTAGGCCCAAACCCGTTGTTTAGAGGGAATAAATGTCATTCATGCGGGCTGCGACCCTTTTAGATAGCCGTTTTTCTTTTACTATCTTTATTTTGGACCAGCCGCCATTACTACCATCACAACCACCACCAACCACGTCTCAACAGCCATCACACAACAACCACCAACCGCAACGCCGCTTCACAACAACAGCCACGACCCTTGCCGTCACATCTCGCTCTCGCAACCATCGCATCACCGTCATTCCCGCGCCGCTTGTGGGCACCGATACTGGACTCGTGCAGGGCGCGCACCGAGCAGCGGGTGCAGAAACACCAGCCTTTCCGAAGAAATCGGTTCAAAAACGACTCACGCCCACTTCTGTTCCGTCCTATCAGCGAGCATGGGGCGATTTGGCCCCGCCTCCAGGTGCGTCGGAGTAATATCGCTATATGCAGATTCCTGGATCAAAAAGCATTCACGCCCACTTTTCCTCTGTCCAATGGGGAGCCAGCCAGAGGTAAAGGGTCGAAGGTGAAGGAGCGAAGCCACGGGGGCTATAAAGGGCCGCGTTCGCTCGCCAAAAAAAGTTGAGTTGGGAAGAGCCAGTCAAGAGAAGAGTCTGAGAAAGCAGTTGGACGGAGCTGTGGAGAGTTGGAGAGGTGGCGGCGGCGAAGGCAGTCGAGAGGGCGCTCGTGTCAGAGTTGGGGAGCTGCGGAGAGGGGAGGCCGATAACGCGACCGAGGTCGCGGTGGAGACGCTTGTCGCGGGACCCGAGCCAGCGAGATATCCTCATCCCCCCGAGCATCAACAACCCCCTCCTGTTTCCCCCCGCACTGAGATAGTGCGACAAGGGGGCCCCGTTCCCACCCCATTCCAGACACTGTCCGCGAGGCCCGCGGAGTCGGGGCGCCAGCGCCATTTTGCGGCTCATCACCAGACGGGTAGGCTCGACGCGGTCTCGGCCCCAGGCCCGTCTGCCCCCCTCATCGTGGAGGGTGGTCCCTTTTTCTTTTGCTTTGAGTATATGTGTTGTCGGCGCCGTCTGTGAAGTAAAACTGTATAAGTGTTGCCGTGTGCACGGTAGTCGGTGGTAGATCTGCATTGTGTTTTGCTTTTACATTTGCTTTTTGTGCATTATTGTGTGTTTCTTTTTCTTTTACATTTGCTTTTGGTGTATAATTGTATATGTGTGCTTTCCGTTTGCCGCGGAATAAATGTGCTTTATGTTGAACTGTTCCTCCCGTTTCGCTTCGTCTTTTCTCTAATTGAATCTCCATCTTACTTCACGTAAAGGGTTGGTCGTGGGCTAAAACGCCCGATAATTAATCGAACCGTCCAGGTTGACGATAACACCGCTCAGTTATCCCGATAGTACGGAACGGGTCGCTTAAAGTGGCCCGTGTCCGAAGTCGACCTGCGGCGAGGTGCGATCGCCCCGTCTACCCTCAGTGTGGGTACTTAGGTAGGTCGAATTTGGCGAGCAACCCTATCCCACGCGGGGGGCCGATTGGCACGATCGTGGTGAGGCCGAAAGGCCCACCCGTGACTAGTTCCTGGCGTTAGTCCGAGAGGGTCACGACGGGATTGTCCGTCCGGTGGGCGACGTGCCGCGATTCGAGTTACGTGGCCGTTCGCACGCCGGCGGGCGCGAATCCGCAACTATATATATATATATATATATATATATATATATATATATATATATATATATATATATATATATATATATATATATATATATATATATATATATATATATATATATATATATATATATATATATATATATATATATATATATATATATATATATATATATATATGAGCCTGGTGTTGGCACAGTGGTGAGGGCAGCGGCTTGGGATCCAAAAGGTCCTGTGTTCAAGCCCCGTTGGGCCACTGAATTAATACACCAGGGGGTTGACTCAGCCTGTCATCCTTCCGAGGTCGGCGAAATGAGTTCCAGTATACTGGGCCGGTGTATACCCCGGTTAAAATAGGTGTACCATATCCCTGTGTCGTAAGAGGTGACCAGGGTTGCGTCAGGAAGGGCATCCGGCGTAAAACATGTGCCAAATCACTATGCGGATCATACGGATGATCCACTGTGGCGACCCCTAACGGGAGCAGCCGAAAGAAGAAGAAGATATATATATATATATATATATATATATATATATATATATATATATATATATATATATATATATATATATATATATATATATATATATATATTTTTTTTTTTTTTTTGTTATGGATTTTAGAATCCAGTCTTATGAATGCATCCACACATCCAGGTCCTCAGACAGTTATTTCCTTAAATGCATGTTCAGATTAGCCCCATCCCCATGTGTAATGGGTTCTTAAATGTGATGCATTGAGAAGGGTAAAGGATAGATCTACTCTCTTATGGGAAGCTTTTTTTTTCTTTACAACAGACATGTTCACACACATTTCTTTCACGAGCTCTGAAGCCTGCCCTCGTTTTTCCTCAGCAACATTCTTTCGCGAGCTCCGAAGCCCACCTTTTTTGAGAGTGTACGGGTCGTCATGGTAACCGTGCCCCAGTGGAGTGGGGTGAGCTTGGGCCGGACGGCACCCCGCGGAGAGGGCCCGCCCTCGTTTTTCCTCAGCAAATATTCCTTCGTGAGCTACGACGCCCGCCTTTTTTGAGAGCGCACGGGTCGTCATGGTAACCATGCCCCAGTGGGGTGGGGTGAGCTTGGGGTGGTCGGCACCCCGTAGATATGCCCCGAAGATATAAAAAGACATTCTGTGAGGACAGACGTTAGGAGAGGAAAATGCAAAAGAGAGACGTTTTGTGAGGAGATACATTTTGAGAGTGGGGAAAAAGCGAAAGCGATACATTCTGAAGAAGAAAGAGATGCGTTCTGAGATAAAAGAGCGTGAACGAAAGAGGTACGAGAGAGAAGTGAGCAAGAAGCGGGTGCATGCGCGCAAAAGAGGAGAAGGAAGCGCGCATGTGGGTGTCTGGTCAGCGCCAACAGTGAGACAGTTCGTCCTGCCCAGAGCTTCGGCAAGCGAGCATGTGGCTGGCGTTCAAGGCTGCCCCGCGAGAGGCTGTACGACAAAGCTGGGTGCTGGCGACGGACGTGACACGCACGCACGCATTTCAGAACGTTTTTGCTTCACGGACGACTTTCTGGTGAGTGAGACTATTTTCTCCCCCTGAATAATCCGTTGGATACCCTTGTCTGTGTTTAGCTGTATGTCAACCCCTGTTAAGCTTCTGCTCTTTGTCTCTTCCTGGCATTTTGATTGATTTCGCTTTGAAATTCTTTATTTACCTCAGCAAATAAAAAAGTTATTTTTAATTAACCTCCGCCATCTTTGAAGATGGATGGAGGTTACTGTTTTCACCCCTTTCTGTTTGTTTGTTTGTTTGTTTGTTTGTGAACAGTATTACGGAAAAACTCCTCGACGGATTTTGACGAAACTTGGTGGGGGGCGGGGGGGTTAGGTATGGTCCAAGGATCATGCCATTAAATTTTGGACTTGGTCCCCCCCCCCCCCAAAAAAATTTAGAATTTTTTTTTTGCATTTCTCCATGGTTTAAGTGATTTCCAACCCCCGCAAAAAAAATTGTTACCCCCCCCAAAAAAACCCCCAAACTGGTTACGGACAGTGATTGACACGCTCGTCC
This sequence comes from Eptatretus burgeri, assembly GCF_056783735.1. Lineage (NCBI taxonomy): Eukaryota > Metazoa > Chordata > Myxini > Myxiniformes > Myxinidae > Eptatretus > Eptatretus burgeri. Next base: position 64,518,635 of record NC_140969.1, read on the forward strand.
GAGCCCCCCCACGAATCTGCAACAATATGTATATGTATATATATATATATATATATATATATATATATATATATATATATATATATATATATATATATTTGAAAACTGCTAATACGGCTATGCAAGAGGCCGATTAAAGCTGCGTTCCATGTTGATCAGAAAGCTTACATCTCCTAAACTGCGACTCAACATCATTTTACTCCAATGTATAAGGCCATTAGATGTATGACTGCTTGAGTTGCGCTAAACTTCCGGATTTTATTTTTTTAACGATCTTTAAAACCATTATTTCATTAAAATTGAAGTATCTACTTCAACGTTGCGTGAGGTATTATGTTCTATGAACACTCTAGTTTTATCAGCATTGTTCACCCTATTGGTTCACGAGTCAGTAAGTGACCACTATATTCGTTATGGGTGTGTGTCTGTCTGTCTGTCTGTCCCGAGCATAGCTCCGTGGGTTTTGATCCGATCTTGTTGGTTAACGAGTCAGTAAGTGACCACTATATTCGTTATGGGTGTGTGTCTGTCTGTCTGTCACGAGCATAGCTCAGTGGGTTTTGATCTGATCTTGATAAAATTTGGGTGCGAGGTTTGTTTCATGATCTAATTGTGTTTTCCGGAGAATGGGCATGCTACGCCCATTATGGGTGGAGCCACGCCCCAAAAACATGTTTTTAGGGGGTTGCCGGTTTCAAGTTACATCTTCTCTGAAGGGGTTTGCCGAATCTGGCAGGGGTTTCGGTGTTTGGTTAGCCCAATGGCACCTGCATAGCCCCACGGAGCTCGATTTTCATTTTCGTCCCAAGGTCAAGGTCACAAACTTAGAAAATATCCAAAAAATCAATAAATTGGGCATCGAGCTCCTAGTCCCACCTGCAATTGTTTTGACTCTTGAGAAGTTCTTGCATTTGCTCAATCTATTCTGACAATATAATAAGGCGATGTCATCGGCAGAGTCGAGATCAGTAAGAACAGCTATGATTTTTCTACAAGTGCTTTTTATCCCCCACCGCGTGGCGGAAGGGGGATATTGTTGTCACCTAGGTCGTCCGGCTGTCCGTCCGTCCGGGCGTCAACATTTATAGCTGTGGGTGCGATAACTCATAAACTGTTCGCCATATCGATTTTAATTTTGGGTCACACATGTACCACATGAAAAGGAAGAACCCTATTGATTTTTGGCATGGCCGGATGCAAGATGGCCGACTGGGGCGGTCATCTTGAAAAAAATGTTTTTTGTAATAAATGGAAAACCGCTTATCTGATTTCAATTGTTTTTGGTTACTACGTTCCTCACTCCTGGGGAACCTTTTCGAGATGATGACCAAATGGTGTCTTGTTTCCAATTCACCTCCCTCATTATCTGGAATATGTATGACCTTTTTCATTCAATGGCGGGGGATTCCCCATCTCTGATGGTATATTTCTTCATTCTAATTGGAACCCCAATTCCTCTGTTTGTGTGCGTAATGTTATCTTGCCCTTGCGGTACCTATAGGAAGTCTCTACCCCCTTTTAGAATTTTCACCTTTTTTTTGCCTTGTATCCTGGTATTAAATCAGACTTTTTCCACCTTAATTTCCACATTGTAACCCACAACTTCCAAGTGAAAAACAAATGCTACAAATTTCAGAAAATTAATGAAAAATACAAAACTAGAATATCTTGGTTGGATAAGTGTCCTAACTGAGTTAACACTTGGTGGAAGCACCTTTCACAGCAATTACAATTGTTAGTCTGTTGGGATAGGTCTCTACCAAGTTGATGCAACTTGACTGAGCTTGAACAGTTTTGTTCAGAATAATGGGCAAATATTTCCCAATCAAGGTGTGCAAAGTTGGTAGAGACCTATCCCAACAAACTAACAATTGTAATTGCTGTGAAAGGTGCTTCCACCAAGTGTTAACTCAGGAGGGACACTTATCCAACCAAGATATTTTAGTTTTGTATTTTTAATTAATTTTCTGAAATTTGTAGAATTTGTTTTTCACTTGGAAGTTGTGGGTTAAGATGTGTAAATAAAAGTGGAAAAAGTCTGATTTAATGCAATTTAATTCCAGGCTATAAGGCAAAAAAAGGTGAAAATTCTAAAAGGGGGTGTAGACTTTCTTTCGGCACTGTATTTCATCTTATCTTATAATCTCATCTCGCACAGCAATGTTTTTGTTTTTGTTTTGAAAAATCCATATTCCTTTCACTCATTTTCAACTTTATTTATGAAGTTGATACATTCTGAATGGAATACAAACCTTGAACAAATCAAAATGTGAAATTGGTTGAGTGCAGCCTTAATTTTGTCATGATAGTTTTGTCGGTAATTTTGTAAAGGAAAGAAAAGTCTGCTGGTTGGTGAAACTTCCAGTTGACAAAGCAATTGCTATTAAACAAGATTGATGCAGAAGAGTTTATTCATTGCGCTCTTATTAACTCACCCCCAAGCAGGTGTACCAGAGTATTTCTCTGAAAGACAGCTTGGTTACATGATGTATGTGATTGCTTGCCAAGTAAATTATATTTTGCTGAGTATTCTGTGCTTGATGGTACATCATTGTTTTCCTCTTACTTCAGTAAATTTTTCGACATCGTCACTAAGTTGAAAAACAAACTTTGTAAAAATGTGAACATCACATTGTAGAGTGAATATCTATATCAAGGAACTGGATTAAATGATGAATTTGTGGATATTTTCCATTTTGATTACGTTGCGCTCCATGTGTTGGGGAGGGGGGACAGCAAACGAAGGATCATCGCAACGTATATAGGATCATCGTAGCAGTTCCTGCTGTTTTGCAACAGCCATGCCTCGCATCGACAGTGACTTGAAACTTGACTTCAAGGATGTTCTGTTTAAACCAAAACGCAGCACATTGCGCAGCAGGAGTGAGGTGAGAAGTTTCTGTGGAGCCACCTGTGCATCTCAGCTGATGACATAATTGTTAAGCAGGGATGTAACCAGAACTTTTCTAAGGAAATTATCTGACAATGTTTGCTGAGTAGCAGAAATAATTCAAATTGAAACTGTTAGGGGCAGAAGGTATATTTGTAGAGATTGCACACTGTAGTTTAACGATGGCCAAAGAGAATGCCGTGCCGCTGTTACTCTGGCCGTCAACCCCCTGCCACCCCACCCATTGCCCCTTCTTGCCGCTCTTGCATTGTTGCCAAGGCCTGCCCCCCCACCCCCATCGTTGCCCTACCCCCGGCCTGCCCCTCCTCCCGTCGTTGCCCTACCCCCGGCCTGCCCCTCCTCCCATCGTTGCCCTACCCCTCCTCCCATCGTTGCCCTACCCCCGGCCTGCCCCTCCTCCCGTCGTTGCCCTACCCCCTGCCTGCCCCTCCTCCCGTCGTTCCCCTACCCCCGGCCTGCCCCTCCTCCCGTCGTTCCCCTACCCCCGGCCTGCCCCTCCTCCCGTCGTTCCCCCACCCCCGGCCCGCCCCTCCTCCCCTCGCTCCCCCTCCCCCCGGCCTGCCCCTCCCCCCGTCGTCCCCCTACCCCCGGCCTGCCCCTCCTCCCGTCGTTCCCCTACCCCCGCCCTGCCCCTCCTCCCGTCGTTCCCCTACCCCCGGCCTGCCCCTCCTCCCGTCGTTCCCCTACCCCCGGCCTGCCCCTCCTCCCGTCGTTCCCCTCCCCTTGGCCTGCCCCTCCTCCCGTCGTTGCCCTACCCCCAGCCCAGCCACCCTTGTCGTTGCCCTACCCCAGGCCCGGCCCTCCTCCCGTCGTTGCCCTACCCCCAGCCCGGCCCTCCTCCCGTCGTTGCCCTACCCCCCGGCCCGGCCCTCCTCCCGTCGTTGCCCTACCCCCGGCCCGGCCCTCCTCGTCGTTGCCCTACCCCGGCCCGGCCCTCCTCCCGTCGTTGCCCTACCCCTGGCCCGGTCCTCCTCCTGTCGTTGCCCTATCCTCGGCACACCCCCCCCACTTCCCGTTGTCGTCCCGGCACGCCCTTCCCTCCCCCCCTCCCTCTCATGTCAGTTGACTGGCCACTCCTGAAAACTCAGTTTTGATGCAGAGGTAAACAACAGGGGATCTCAAGATCTGCAGTTCTCTGTGTTTCTTGTTGAAATGAATGTCTCCGGTCCATTACTTAGTGTTAATTATATGTAGCCATTGTTGATTATGCTTGTCTGTTTTATCCCATTTAACAACATATCTTGATCCTGTAGCAGTTCTTTTTTATCACTCTTCCCCAATTTAAAGTTGGTTCTTATCGTTAGAGAGTAAGCCAATATTTCATTTAATTTAATCTTTGTTGTGGATATCCATTGAAAATACTTGTTACATACTTGCCTCGTGCACCCGACGAGTTTGATTTGTTCAAAGCAGTTACATTCAGCTTGTGTTTGGTGAATATTCACACAGGTGGACCTTGTGCGAACATTTTCATTTCGTAACTCGAAGCAGACTTACAATGGCATTCCCATCATTGTTTCAAACATGGATACGACAGGGACTTTCTCCATGGCCAAGACTCTCGGCAAGGTGTGTCTTGCTGCAGAAGTTTTGGGAAAGGGGCAGTTAATTGCATGGCTAAATTATCTGAGGGCAAAGATTTTATTTTTATCCTGTTTTTTGTTTTTTAAACAAAGTTGTGATCACAAACTATATTCCTCCTTCAGTGTTTCACTTTCATTTGACTTCTTTAAATCCTTCTTTATGGTGTGCTTTCATCATTGTATGTGGGATTGTTTTTGAGTAAGATGAAAATAACCAGTCATGAATGGTGATTTGGTTAATCGGTATCTGGTCAATTTTCTTGAGTCTTCATCGCCACGAGCATAGAAATGAGCAGTTATTTGCAGTAAATGTTGACCAAATCCCAGAAATGACCAAACCAAATTGATTTCCAGGTCTGAGCAAGTCAGACGTTATTTCGTGCAGTGCCTCCCTCCAGTTAATCAAAGCTGTTTTTTTTTTTTGTTTTTTTTTTTCCTGTGCAGTTCCTTCCTGTGTTTCTGTTATTGTTTCGTCCCTGTGTTGTTGGTTGTGTTTTTGTCAATTTTCCATCTTTAACTGTACCTTGCTATGGTCGAATTTGTGTTTCCAGCGTCCCTGTGTCGAATTTGTCTAATGTGTATTGTCGAATTTGTGTCCCTGTGAGTGTCTGGCCTACTCGCCAATGCCTCAGCTCGTGCGCATGCAAATCCTGTGGCGAGTTTCCATCTTGTTCACCCCCTATATCGTCCCCACATCCCTTATTTATCCGTCTCCCCCTATTTTGTCCTTCAACTATGCTGAAGGTCCCCCCCTCCCTCCCTCACCCTCTCTTTTTACTGTTCTTTTCTTTCTGTTTAATGTCCTGGTCCATTCTGTGTTTTAGCTCTGACACGAACCTCAACAATATCCAAAAATGAAAGCAATGGCACACAAGGCTATGTCAACTGATGTGTTTGATTGATTGATGGTCTTGGAATAAACTTGTCATCAACATAGTGATTTACTCCAACCATCATGATGATCTTTTTTTGAATCTATTCCAAGACCACGTGAGTTTTTTTTATTTTGGGGGGGGGGGGGCTTTACGGCAAACCAGTCAAGAATGAACCGTTCTTCAGATACCTGGGAGTCGGCCTTCGTTGCAGTCTCCCGTTCCACGAACACCTAACGTGGGTAACATAAATGATCAAAACCAGGATAAATGTCATCTGGAAACTAGCGCTCACCAGTTGACGATCAGGTGCACGCATTCTTTGCACTGCTATTCTTGCTCTTATGCAGTGGTTCTCAGTTATTTTATTTTTTTTCACTGACCACTTGAAAATTGCTGAGGGTCTCGGCAGCTTACTTATTTTTGTTCTACAAATCAAAGCACACAACTCGTATTTTAATATCACTAGTCTTACCTTTCTAATGTGATGGATGTGCCTGGTGTTTTTTGTACACCGCTCCTTCCCAATTCCATATCGAGGCAATGCATGACGTCATCACCAGGCGCTAAAGGAAGGGAGTACTTAGTTTTTACTCCGTTTTCTTTCTTGTTTGTTTGTTTGTCCAGGTGATATCTCAGCCATCCTTTGAGCTCGGAAGCTGAAATTTGGGGACAAAAGTGGAGATGTGCTTTGGCAAAAATGTTGTTTTTAATTTTTTGATTAATCAATTAATTGATTCAATAATTAAGTATTATCGATTTATTAATTATTTGTTTTATTTCTCATCCTGGCAATATCTCAGGCATTTTTTGAACTAGGAAGCTGATATTTGGACTTGACAGTGACCAAGTGATTTGGCTATAAAGGGTATTTTTGATTTATTGATTAATCAATTAATTATTCATTTTTCGATTAATTAATTTTCAAAAAGTTACAGATTTGGATGAAACGGTGGTGGTTTAGGTATGCTATTCAGCAAAAAATTAATTGTTTTACAATTATCATTATTTATTTTAATTATGCAATTAATTAATCTATTGTACGCTCCCTCCCGATTCCGACTGTGCTGCAAGGCGGCATCGCCGGGTGCCAAAGGCGCCCCAGCGATGTCGTGTGCTGGAGGATTTGTGATTTATTTATTTGGCATGGGGGCAGTGTACTTTGTATCGCAACTTGTTTGTTTATTTTTTTTTGAGCAAAGTTCTGGGAAGTTCGGTGTAATGTTTGTCAACCTTAGCCTGAGGTCAGATTCAACATGTATCATGCTTCTGTCTCGCACAGGTACAGAGTAGCAAATGGCATTAGAAAACGTACTGCTTTGTCTGCAAGTTTTGGGTATTCTCCAGTTCTTTAGATCCAAAACTCAAATTGAGAATGTCTTTTAATTTCTGACTTTAATGTTTCATGGAAAGAACGCTCCAACAAGCGTTCTTGTGCCTAATTGGAGAAATCGGAGGGCAGCTCACTGATCTCTATCTCGAAAGAAATGTGTATCCAGTTGTTTGGTTTGGCTTGTACTAGAAAGTAATCTTCAAATTGTTTCTTGAGAGCAACAAGATGTTCTTTGATGTCATTTGAAAAAAAATAACATTTTGACAACCAGTTCATTTTGCAGAGCCAAATACAAATATCCTCGATTGTTCGGCAACCTTTCTGAGAACCACCTCAATGGAGCTCACGGACCACATTTTGAGAGCCTCTGCTCTTTTGTGCTCTGCAGCGGAATACTTTTCTCCTGTTTGGCAGAGAGCAGCCACACAAAATACTTGGACACTATCCTGAAAACACTGATGTGCATTGATAAATCAGTGGTACACTGAAATCAACACCCATGCAGTGGCTCTCAGTCCTGTGTAACATCCCACCCATCCCCTGATGTGCACCAGAAGGCAAAAATGTTGAGAGTTTGATTGCAGTAAAGACCTCCAATCCATGAAGACCTGCAGAATCTACCAAATATGAGACAAGTCTCGCAAACCTTTCTGGGGCTCTGCAAATGTTTTGAGTGATGTGTGGTTTAACACAAAGGACAAGTAGCACAATCTCTGAACAGACAACAACATTGCCAACAAAGACCTGGTGAGTGATTTGGCAGAAGGGCCTCCAGATTTCGACCTCCCCTGGAAACAGTGGTCTGCGCTCAACAGGATCCAGACTCTCTGTGCAAGGATATCACACCACCTCCACAAATGGAATTTCAGAGACAGCCCAACATATCATTATGGTCACCCAAAACAGACTATTCATAATATTGTGAACTAGAAGGGAACTCAGTCGAGTGCATTCCTCTGTCTGAATTCGGATCTTCACCAAAATGGAATCAATTCTTCCAAATATGAGATATGAGACTCAAGTCACACACCGAACCTGCCCACCAGATTTCTTCCGAATCTGTCCACGAGGTTTCATCTGAATCTGTCCACAACTTTTTGAGATATGCTGCACACAAACAGACAAATAAAATAAAAAACAGACAGGGTTGAAAACACGACCTCCTTCTTTCTCAGGTGGTGGAGGTAACTAGAATGGCATGCGGTAGAGCACATACCTCCGCCAGGCTGAACGGTTTATGTTTTGTATCCCACTGATAGGCTGGATCTGCATCCGAACCTTAACCAAAATCTACTCGGTTTATTCTTGTCACTTACCCAACTGATCCACCAAGTTTTGTCATCTGTTCCTAACTTTTTGAGATATCATGCTATACATCGATTTTGGCCCCATCTCTCAATGGTGAAGATTCATTTAAAAAATTCTAGGATCCAGATCTTCACCAAATTCTAATCAATTTATCCTTATCACATACCCAACCTGTCCACCAAGTTTCATTGGAATCTGGCCATAACTGTTTGAGATATCCTGCTCACAGACATACAGACAGACAGGTGAAAATAGAACCTCCATCCACCTTCGGTGACGGAGGTAATGAGTGTCACCTACGGAAATTTGATGAATAATTTAAGGCAATCCACCTAACAGACAGCGCTGTGACTTGTCCAATCTAGACTTAGATCTGTAAGCTGCAATTTGTCATAAGAAATCTAAAAAGTAGTCATGTTCTTGCTGGAGGGAAATGACCACAATTTACATGGGTCTGTGGACCACAGGTAGGGAATCACTGGAGGACATATGAAAAGGCAGCACAAAATTCCTTACCCGAAAATCCCTTGTTCTTTAAAAAAGACATTCCCAAAATCTCTGTGGCCTTTTGGAAATATCATCATCTTATTTGAAGAATTTTTAGGAAATTGAAGTCACTGTTAAAGTTGCTTCAGCAAAGATAGTTGAGGGGAAAATTATTTTCACCTTCGAAATATTATGTTTTATCAGCATTTTAAAGATTTAAGATGGGAGAAGTGAAATGTTTTCTGTGCAGAAAGAACCGAGAGCTTTGCATGGGAAATGGGAGTAGCAATCGAGAAGGGGGGAGGATATGCAAAAATGTGATGCTTGTACAGTACTTCCAAATCAAAAAACTTGAGACGTTCTGATAAAGTAGTTTTTAATTTTCTTTCTAACTTAAAGTACCTCCATGGTTAGTTTTATTTGGTTTTTGTTAATGCTAAGAGGTCTCCTTTCAACATTGTTAAATTCTATTTGGTTGAGGCTTTCTTCATTCAGGTTAATCATCTTGTTGATTGGTTAATTCGGTCGAGGCCAAGCGAAGTGAGAGCTATTTATTCCTAACTAGCAAATACAACCCGTCACTTTGCTGATGGATATTTATGGGGGTGGAGATGTGGGGGAGGGGGGAGGGGAAGGGAAGGGAAGGGAGGGAGAGAGAGGAGAGAGAGGAGAGAGAGGAGAGAGAGAGAGAGAGAGAGAGAGAGAGAGAGAGGAGAGAGAGGAGAGAGAGGAGAGAGAGAGAGAGAGAGAGAGGAGAGAGAGAGAGAGAGAGAGAGAGAGAGAGAGAGAGAGAGAGAGAGAGAGAGAGAGAGAGAGAGAGAGAGAGAGAGAGAGAGAGGTGGGAGGGAGGGGAGTCTGAAGGGAAGGGAAGGCAGCATGAATGGTGGGGAAGGGGAAAGAAAAGGCAATAAAATACGCCCAAACGGAATTTCCAATGTAACCGCCAGGTTTTATATAAAATCGGGCGGGAGCATTTAAACCCACACTATCTACCTGGCAAAGGTATGCGTGCATGCATACTCGCACATGCAGTGACCTTTGCACCCCTTTGGTTGGCTCACTCCGAATCTGATTCGGACATGCTACACTCTGTAGAAGCCATTTAAAATTCAAAACTAAACCGTTAGTTCTTAACAGCCCCCTTCACATAGGGGTGGGGTGTGTGAGGGAGGGAGAGGGGTGTGTGAGGGAGGGAGAGGGGTGTGTGAGGGAGAGGGGTGTGTGAGGGGGAGGGGTGTGGGGTGTGTGAGAGGGAAACGGGTGGGAGGAGGAGAGGGGGGATTCCAGCCGATGTGACGTCCAGTTTAATGTCCATCCGAGACATGGCACACACATTGATGAATCACCCTAACTGTTGAAACACCGGTGCGACATTTTTTGTTGGGTCGGGATTCAAACCCAGGATAGACAGCTTAGAGAGCGTGCATACCTCTCGACTATCCTGCCATGATGTGGAAATTCATTGCTTTGTAACAACTCAATACATTTTTTACTCATTGTAATAATCGAATTTATTTTGATTTCCTAACTCCAGAGATTTCCCCATGGAGAACTGTGCCACGGTATCCCCATGGAAGCTTATCGAGATTGAAGCTTGAAGAGTACTTCAAGAAGGACTCCAACCAAACTGTTGAAGAAACTTAAAAACGAAACGTTGAATAATTTTTCTAAATATTTTGTGTTGATAAATAATAATCTAAATGTGTTGAAGTGATGGGTCTTATAATGAAAAAGATCGTACAAAGAGGGGAAACGCTGAAATAAAATTGCACATTTTCAGTGAGCGAGTCACCGCCTAAGGGACCTCACGAGAACGCGGGACCAAACGCAGGCAAGAATGGCCTGAACTTTGTTCAAGTCAATCGATATATTCAGTGATAGTGCAAATACTTTTGCCATGTGAGGCAATGGCTTGGAAATGAACAACCAAGCAGCTTGTATAGTGCTCGCCAAGTGGCTTAAGCACTCCAACGAAACGGTTGATAAAGAACGGCAGGCTGGGAAAGCGATTAACAATTGCCGATTGGTCATATAAACACTATGCACCCGGAGATTCCCAGAATGTCAAGCAATGTCCGAATTGAACAAATGACCACTTTTTTTAGCAGTCGGAACTGCTGCAAAGGTCAATCCCACAGTTTAAATTTTGAAATTCAGCTGAGGCTAAGAGATTCTCGTGTTTATAGCATGTGAGAAAATAAAATAACTCCACAAACACTGGGGTCTTCAGGCATTTATAAGCATTGCGATGTATCCAGCGATTCATGGGGATGATGATGAGGCAATCAATGATATATGCCTGGTGTTGGCTTAATGGTTATGGTGGCAGGCTTGGGAGCCTAGGGTCATGAGTTCAAATCCTGCTCTGCTGTTGAATTAATATCAGGTGGAGTTGACTCGACCTGTCATCCTTCGGAGGTCGGCAAAATGAGTACCAACTTGCTGGGATGATTGAGCCATTCGAGTATCCTGCATGGGACTGGCGACCCATCCAGGATTGTGCCCAACAGTGTAGGAGACTGCTTCGGCAGAACCAACGCTCTGTACAGAGTATGATCCCGATGGATAGATTCAATGATATGAGTGAGGAAAAGGAAAATAAATATTTGAGCGCTTTATAGTTAAACCATTGCAGCCTGTTCCAAGTCAAGGTATGATTGAGTTGGACAAAAAAAATGGTGAATTAAGACCGTCGCAAGGGGTTAACAAAGGATGAAGCCTTGATAGAGGATAATTAAATAAGACCATAAATTATCTTCAAAAGCGGTGTTTAAATTAACCCAAGCACCCAATTATCACTCATGCACTTCTTGGAGTTCCCTTAGTATGGATGCAGTTTGGGGCTGCGAGGTTTCATGGTTTTGGAGGAGACACCTGACCCACATTGACATTTATTAGTATAGATATGTGAAGCACCCTGCAACCCACACCTCCAGAAAACGGACTTTTTGGAACGACGGCCACATTTTGCATTCAATCATGTAACTGGTTTTTTTATTTAAAAAAAAAAACATTCCCCCATGGGTTGGCACTCCCTTGTCAAAAGTTTTGTGTTGATCGCTCCAGCGGTTGTGGAGAAAACAAATTTAAAAGCGAATTAAAACTGGTAAACCAGTAATCCCGGGCTTCAAGGCGTGCCTCCATTTGAACAAATTTCAACACTATCACCCTGTCACATGATATGGGTTTTCCGAGTTAGAAAGTTAGTTCAAGTCTGCAATGGGGTCCAGTTACGGGGTCCCTCATGTTATCTCAATGAAGGATTGAAAAGCCCACAGCAATACATGATAGAGAACGAAACTTCACATTGGACAAATCGAGGCTGGACAAATTTTCAAGTCCCCAAAAAAGTCCAATAACTCCACATTTGCATATTAATGTAAATGGCGAACTTGTAGAACGTTAAAATATCTTCCAGAATATCTGGTCACTTTTTGTCTATCTTCTTTGGTTTTCATTTTACGACATGTCAAAAATGGGTGATTTTCAACTTTGCGGGGCTCTGGGGCCTCACTGGGGTAAAATACAGACATAGTGTAAACATATTTGGAATCCCCTCTTCAAGGCCTATCAGAATCTGTCATTAAATTTTTTCAACTCTCATTTGCATATTTGGCATATTTAATGAGGCGAATCGGCATCATTTTAATCACATAAATTATGTAACGATTTCGATGAAATTAACAACTTAACATTCCAATGGAACCTCGCAAATGTGTGCAAAAGTTTGAGGCTGTCGTATTACCCCTTCTGGAGAAGATGTTTTTAGGTTTTGGAGAAAATCCAATATGGCCGCCATACCACGTGACCGACGTCATCAAAATTTTCAAAGTATAAACAGCAAGTGGAGAGTTATTAAGGTGTTAAGTTTCATTGAATTTCATCAAAGCATTGTTTTCATTTAACGACATTTCAAAAATGGGTGATTTTTAACTTTGGGGGTCTCTGGGGCCTCACTGGGGTCAAGTTCTGACATGGTATAAACATATTTGGAGTCCCCTGTTAATGACCTATGTAAATCTGTCATTAAATTTTTTCAACTCTCATTTGCATATTTTGCATATTTAATGAGGTGAATCGGCATCATTTAAAATCATATAAATTGAATAACGATTTTGACCAAATTAACAACTTAACATTCCCATGGAATATTGGACATGTGTGCAAAAGCTTGAGGCTGTTGGGTTATCCCTTCTGGAGAAGAAGATGTTTTTAGGTTTTGGAGAAAATCCAATATGGCCGCCATACCACGTGACCTACGTCATCAAAATTTTCAAAGTATAAACTTCAGGTGGAGAGTTATTAAATGGATAAGTTTCATTGAATTTCATCTAAGCGTTGTTTTTATTTTATGACATTTCAAAAATGGGTCATTTTCAACTTTGGGGGGTGCTGGGGGCTCACTGGGGTCAATTACAGACATAGTATAAATATATTGGGAGTCCCCTGTTTATGTGCTATCTAAATTTGTCATTAAATTTTTTCAACTCTCATTTGCATATTTTGCATATTAATGAGGCGAATCGGCATCATTTTAAATCATATTAATTATGTAACGATTTCGACCAAATTAACAAATTAACATTAGCATGGAACTTAGCAAATGTGTGCAAAAGATTTATGCTGTCAGATTATCCCTTCTGGAGAAGAAGATGTTTTTAGGTTTTGGATAAAATCCAATATGGCCGCCATACCACGTGACCTACGTCATCAAATGTTTCATAGTATAAACCTCAGGTGGTGAGTAATTATCCTGTTAAGTTTCGTTCAATTTCATCGAACAGTTTTCCCTCCAGATCCGCCACAAAATCGGTCAGAAGAACATAAAAACGCCTTTAATAATAATAATAATACGAACGATTTCAATAGAGCTTCAGCCATGCTTGAAGCCCTAATAAAGGTGAAAAATTGAGGGTGGAAGTAAAAAAAACTGAGGGACTCCACCGGCATTTCACAACATGGTTGTGGATGGCGTTCCATGGTTTGTTTACATGTAATCTTTTTCAAACTCAAGTGAGCAAGTTTAGATGGTGGTTTGTGCTACTGGCCTATGAAGGTCAATTTCTCAACAGTTTGTTTACATCTGTGTGGATTTATTTGTGAAGGCTTGTGTGAATGTCTGTGCTTATATAGTACAAGTACTTACTAATGTGTCCTACTTGGCCTTCAGCATTCCTTGTTCACAGCCATTCACAAGCATTACACTGTGGACCAATGGCAGGACTTTGCCTCTAAGAACCCTGAGATTCTCCAGGTATGGCTTTTGGTATCATTGGGCAGCTACCACCATGAATTGAATGACCATGATCAAAAGCGTGGAAGATGCAATTTGCTTTGATGCTTTTGGGGGGGCCATCTTACTGTTATGTGGAATGGGGAGTGTTACAAGGAAGAGATGGGAGGACAGCAATAATAAGACTAGAAGAGAGAGTACTGTTTAGAAAAGGGTGAGCTGGGATTGAGTTGCATTGTCAAAAAATCCATACTTTATACACTACCGGTCTGGAGTTTTAGAACACCCCCATTTTTGCAGTTTTTACTGAAATTTAAGCAATTTAATGTTTCAGTGTACTTTGAAATTAAAGCATAGAACAAATAAACAATTGCAGATAAAAAGAGAAATCATGGAATCGTTTTGTTGAACAAAATTTAATCGAAATTTTTGACTCATCAAAGTCGCCACCTTTTGCAGATTTCATAGCCGAACATACTCGTGGCATTCTTTCAACAATGGAAATCAAATATTGTTTGGAAAGTTCTTCCCAACACTGTTGCAGAAGTTCCCACAAATGTGTTGCACTTGTAGGTTGCTTTGCTTTCACCCTTCTGTCCAGTTCATCCCAAACCAGCTCGATGGAGTTTAAGTCTGGAGTCTGTGCTGGCCATTCCATGATTTGAAACCTACCGTCTTTGTAGTGTCATGGTAGAGGTGCAAGCAGGCAGACACGAGCCGGAGGGTAACACAACTCCGCTTTATTGCCTCGAGCGAGAGGGTGGGTGTCAGATGCCCGTAGCTCCCGCTTTATTACGTACTCGATGCACTCTACAGGCACACGCCCTACAGGACACTGCTAATGACAGCACATGCTGCTCCTGACGCTGGTGGTGCTACAAGTCCCTAGTGGGCGAGCCATGACATATAAAGCCACAACCACGCGACCACCACCAACCATGACTCGGGCTCCGCCCATACAGTACAGTCTTGTTCTTTTCTTCTGAGGTAGTTCTGACATAGCCTGTTTTGGGTGTTTTGGGTCGTTATCTTGCTGGAGGATGAACCCCTGACCAACAAGGCGTAGACCAGAGGGTATTGCATGTCGCTGCAAAATGCTGTGGTCACCCAATTGATTCAGCATGCCAGTCACTCAGTGCAAGTCACCAACTCTGGATCCAGAAAAAGAGCCCCAGATCATCACGCTTCCTCTTCCATGTTTGACAGTTGGTGTCGCACGCTTGAGGAACCATCCTTTCCCCTACTCGACAGCGTACAAAAACCTTGCGTGATGAACCAAAGATTTCAAATTTTGATTCATCGGTCCATAAGACCTTCTTCCATTTTTCAGTAGTCCACTGTTGGTGCTTCATGGCCAAGGCAAGCCTCTTTTTCTTATTTTGCCATCTTAGCAATGGCTTTCTTACTGCCACTCGACCTGTCAAACCTGCAGCAAGAAGTCTTCTCTTCACAGTTGAAACTGAGATGTCCTTACTTCGACCAGTTTTAAGCTGTGCTTGAAGCTGCTGTCCTGTGAGCCGCCTATCATGCAAGCTGTTTACTCTCAGAAACTTGTCTTCTGATTGTGTTGTGGCTTTGGGTCTGCCAGATGTCTTCCTGTCAGAGTTTCCTCCAGTTACCAAGTGCCTTTTGATGGTGTAGGAAACTGTACTCACTGACACCTTTGGCTTCCTTTGCAATTTCTCTAAAGGAAAGGCCTGCACTTTTAAGGGTTATAATGGTCTGTCTGTCTTCCTTTGTTAATTGTCTTTTTCTCACCATTATGATGGCAATATACTACTTCTTGCAGTGCAATATTGTCCAAATAATGCTTCAGAGGGTGTAGCAACACAATCTGTTCCAACACTACTTTTATACAGACAGAGGGGTTTGTAACTTATCAACAAAAGTTGGGACACCTGTAGGAATTGTTTGCATCAACTTTCAAGGCTTAATTTACTTCCACTGCTGTAGAACAACTGCAGTTACTAATCCATTACTTGTTTCCTGAAAAGGGCCTTTTTTAACAACTCTGAAATTCACATTATTTTTCAGTTTTTGGTAACCTAAACCTTTTTTAACCTCTGGCAGTTTACCACTTCGCTTTGTACCATATCAGGTTATTCACTGGACTTGAACTGCTTAAGTTTCATAAAAAAAAAACTGAAAAATGGGGGTGTTCTAAAACTTTTGACCAGTAGAGTACCATGCACATTTTCTAAGCAAAATAAATATATAAACTATATTGCACAGGTAAGGTAATGTCCAAAGGACCTTAAACCACCTTTATTCTAATCTAGGCTCGGTGTTGTACTCCACATATTGTAATTGTCAGACCTGCCAGACTTGTACAAATCTGAGATTTAACTTTCCCCCCACCCCTCCAAATTGATTGGAGTTTACTTTTCTCCCCACTCATACCAGGATGATCTTAATCATGTCTATTCAGCAGTTATTAAATATGAATGATTGATTTCAATTACTTTCATGAAAATACAGTAATTTAATTTATTACCCAATTGTTTGTGCTTGCAGGTGTGGTTATTATTTTTCTTCCATCCTCACTAGAATGTTTTTGTTTTGTTTTTCTTTATACTAATACAATATATACATTGTATGTATTTTGTGATGGTTGAGATTTTGACTTTCTAAACTTTTTTATTTTTAACAGCATGTTGCAGTCAGTGCGGGTAGTGGTGCAGCAGACTTTGAGCAGCTGTGTGCAATACTTGAAGCTTTGCCAAAAGTACAGTACATTTGCTTGGATGTTGCCAATGGGTATTCGGAACACTTTGTGGAGTTTGTGAAAGGTGTGAGAAGCAGGTTTCTCAGCCATACCATTATGGTGAGTGCAGTTGAACAAAGTGAAGGTGAAGTGACGTCATGTTGGCATGAGGCAGTGTCAAGTATTAGCATTTTGTACCTTTGGCAGCTGATTAGCTCCATGATGAGTGTGGTGGTCGTATGGCAGCTTCGCCGCCGGGGTAGCTATCATTTATTGAAACATGACTGTGTCGCTGATGCAGTGCCCCACTACCAGTACACACACTGGAACTGGTACACATTTCGCCGACCTCGGAAGGATGACAGGCTGAGTCAACCCCCTGGTGTTCAGGGGGGAATTCAGCGGCCGACGGGGCTTGAACTCAGGACCCTAGGATCCCAAGCCGCTACCCAAATCACTGAGCCAACACCAGGCTCATGATGAGTCATTATGGTCCTCCAAACCACCCACCTACCCCTTCAAAAAAAAAAAACACTCAATAACTGCATCAATTTTTTTATCTCCAATGGTTAGGCTAAAGTACAATGTATGTTGCTCTCACATCACAGGCAGGTCTGTGGCCTTTGTCTTTTACTGCCTCTCCTCTGGCTTAGCACCCTCAGCCCTTCAACCCCCCCCCGCCCCCCCCTCTCCACCGAACATCTTTAAGATCTATGCTTTCTTCCAGTACAGTTATATTCAAATACACATATAGATAAATAAAAACAATTACCAGACATATTTAAAAGAAAATAAAGGTGGATGCCATGGCGATTGTGCCTCTTCCAGAAGCAGTTATGTAGGTTTGCTATTATTTCCGACTATTTTCTCACATTGTGAGTTGAACAAGCGACTGTAGACGGGTTTCTGTGAAGTCAGTGATTGCATGATAGGGGAGCAGAAAACGTTTCATATTCCGCTGTTTTGACGTGTGAATGCCCATTTGCTTTTATGAGTGGGAGAAGGGTGAGAGTAAAGATGGGGGAGGGGTGGTTGAGGACTTTTGGCTGGAGGGGGAGCATGGTGGGGGGGGGAGGTTGAAGGCTTGGGTGTGGGGAGGGGATTGATGCCTTGGGGTTGGGAGGGGAGGGGTGAAGACTTGGGGTTGAGAGGGTGGGGATAGCAAAGATGGGACAGAGCTGAGAGGGGGAGGCTGGGGATTTTTTGTTGAGTTGTTAGAACTATGTGTGAGTTTACCCACTATGTGTATGTGCATGTGTGTCACTGTGGTCTGTTGGGGGGGGAGTTGTGATGCAATCACCCTATTGGTAATGTGGTGGTGAATCTAAGACACCGAATTAGGAAATCTCAAGTGTGGAACACTTTATTCACATCTGCCACGCATTACTGCTATTCAAAGTGAAAATAATCAGTACCTTGTGTCTGTATGCTCTTACAAAGTAACAAAATGTGTAACAGAGGGACCCCGGTGAAACGATCTGTAACAAAATGTGTAACAAAATGTAACTTATGGGGGAATGATGCAGTGAGGGTTCAGTGTGAAACCAATCTTGAAGTCCTGGGTGAAAATAGTAGTTCCTTAAAGGATTCTCAATCTTTAAAAATAAATAAAATCCCTGTATGGTGCTGGTACTCAAACTTGACTTCCTGTGAGAGACAGGAAGCAGGCCTTAAATGGAGTACATCTGCCAGTTACCGGTAACAATGGCTTGTGATTAAATTGGATGGAAAACTGTTATGGTTACGTAAGACAAGTTTGACGAACCTTGCTTAAGGCCACCTGGGAGTGCGATATTAAAGTTTTTGTCTGGGTGTGGACTCACTGACACACCTACTGATGATGATACTCTCTCCTTCACAGGCTTAGGGAACGGGCAAGACTAACAATCCTCGACTAACCTGCTTGCATGTCGGACGATCTTGCATGATAACTCATTTATTGGGATGATCTTGGTAATTGAGGCTGTAGTCTTATCCTCTTAAAAATCCAGACATTTTGTGCATGGTCTTAGTTATTTTTATTTTTTTTTGGAACTTTTCCACAGTCAGTGCTTTTTTATATTTTTAAAGTCCTGTTTCCTTGCTTACCTTGTGCCTGTGATAAGTTTTGACACAAGACACACAAAAACTAAGGTACAAACTGTGATTTATCTTCACTAGCAGAGTACCCACCCTATGGGCGATCTTGTTCCAAGCATGCAACACGGTATTCTGATGCCTTCCTCTATTTCGGCAGTGAATAGGCAACTGACAACTCTATAGAGGCAAAAATAATAATCCGGGTTATGTGCATGAAGCAAAAACATACCTACTGCTTATAATTCAAAACACCTCACGACACTGGAAAACGTGTGGACAGGAATACTGTGCTGTAAATGGTGGAGACTTGAAATACCCTCCCCATACCTGTAGGTGGCACCACATGATGCACATTTACATAGAGAATTTGTATCCACCCCCCTCACTCCCCAAGACCACTGGCAAAGATTAAATAAAATACCCCTATACATTAATTGGGGTTACGCTGATCCTCTGTAGCAAGTCTACATGTAATTGGCCCAGAACTGTAGGAGTAGTAGCCCGACAAACAAACCCACAAACACCGTCAATTATAATCATCTGCTCGTCTGATTTTGCTCACACTTTTAGACTCTCATTAAGTCGGTCCTTGTTATCTGCTTTTGAGATGCCATATATTCCTCCTTCCTCTTTGTCATTCCTATTCAACCCACCTTACCCTTACCTGTCTAAAATGCCAAAGGCATTTGGTTTTATCAAGCTCGTTTTTTTATATATTTAAAAAAGGGTGTCCCAAAAAAATGTACTCACTCTTTAAATGATAATAAATGCGTTGTTTATTTACTTAGAAACAAGATTAATGGTTAAATGTATAAATGCATGTTTACAAATGTTCAAACTGACGATCATCACATTCCAAACACAGCTGATAACTCGGACCAATGGATTCAACAGCGTTACGAATGAACTGCAAGACATTGTCTTTCAGTTTCCTCTTTCAGCTCAGACTCTTGCTGGTTTTGAGCCGTAAACCTTATCTTTGAGATATCCCCATAAAAAGAAGTCCATTGGAGTGAGGTCTGGGGAACGTGCAGGGAATTCAACACTACCTCTTCGCCCAATCCATCTGTTTGGAAAAGTTGCTTCGAGATAAGCCCTTACATCACAGTGGTAGTGGAGAGGTGCTCCATCTTGCTGAAAGTAAATCTCTTCGTCACCAAATATCTCTTCGACACGTGGACCGACGGATTCCTGCAGCAAGTTTAAGTAAACATCCCCAGTGACAGTTTGGTCAAAAAAGAATGGCCCGAGGATGCCCGATGCTGATATCCCACACCACACTGTAATCCCTGGTAAGTTTAAATTGTGTTCCATAGTAACGTGCGGATTTTCAGGAGCCCAGTAGGTGCAATTGTGTCGGTTAATTGAGCCGTTTAACTTGAAGCTGGCCTCATCGGTCCAAACAATTTTGGATGGAAATGCTGCATCTTCTTCGCATTTGCCCAGGTACCACTCACAAAATTCAGCTCTCCGGTCAGGATCGTCTTCATTTCGAGCGTGCATTAATTTTGGAACGCAACTTTTCCAATTAATTCGCTTCAAAATGCGATGGGCGGTTGATTTTGGGATTCCTGTCTCACGAGCCATTTGTCGTACAGATTTCCGTGGGGATCGGTGGAGGGTTTCCAGCAATTGATTTTCCTTTGTGGGGGTGGTTGATGACCGTGGTCTTCCTGAACGCTCCTTATGGACGTCATGCACAGTTCCATCTGTTTCAAACTTATCTCGGATGCGAGCAATGGTGCGTCGTGTTGGTGGATCTTTGTGAAAATGTCTTCTAAATTGTCTTTGCACTTCCATGATGTTTTCGTGCTTCCAGTAGCACTTTATGATAAATTTTCTTTCTTCAACACCTAGTCGTACTTCTGCCATTATTAGGGTCAATTTGATCTGAAAATAAATGAAAAATTCAATGAGTTATGAGGAGCCAAAATGTGAGTACATTTTTTTGGGACACCCAGTATATATATATATATATATATATATATATATATATATATATATATATATATATATATATATATATATATATATATATATATATATATATATATATATATATATATACATATCAACCTCCATTTGCCTCGATAAGCCTGGTGTTGGCTTAATGGTAAGAGTGGTTGCCTTAAAATCTTAGGGTCTTGAGTTTGAGCCCTTGGCGTGGCATTAAATAACGCCGGGTGGGTTGATTTCGCCTGTCGTTCTTCCGAGGTCAGCAAAATAAGTGCCAGCTTACTACAAACGGGGCACTGCATTAGCAAGACTGGCGTGCTTTTCAACAATGATGCAACCAGCAGTCACAGGCTGCATACAAAATTATAAAATAGCTTGCCTCACTCATTTAACTTGATTGTTGATAACTATATTATTAGATACTTGATTTTGATGTGCATTAGAAGCATGCTTGATCCTGAATGTGCTTCCTGGGTTGTGTGCTTTTTCTTTTCTTTTTTTCTTTTTCCATGACTACAGGCAGGAAACGTCGTGACAGGAGAGATGGTGGAAGAGCTGCTGCTGGCAGGAGCTGACATTATCAAAGTCGGAATTGGCCCTGGTATGACTAGCAAACTCTCACGTAGTTTATAACTACACTTTAGGCTACATTATTAGGTCTGTGCTGCTGTAGGCTTAGCTGTTCGTGCAGCATGAAGAACATAATACTAACTGTGAGATTGAATCCCAACAAGATGAACACTGTAAGTTTGTTATCGCCAAGCTTGTGCAAATGTACTACACAATAAACTAATCTCCGAGCTGAAACCCAATGCACAAAGAGCATCTTGGTAATTGAGCTTGTGAAAATTGAGCATTAAAACAACAAAAAAAAAACTTTGATCCAGTGTTCTTTCCCCAGATTGTACCTTAATCAGTCAAAGAAATTGTAAATTTGATTGTGGTGTAACAGTATTGTTCTTAGGAAAATGTAGCCTTTGCTCTACTTTCACCATAGCTTGGATCTTTCATATTCCTAGAATCTGATAATCTGTGATTTTGTGTTAACACAAACTGAAGTTGTTATTACTTAAAGGTGATTACATAGACTTTTATATGTAGAAAGGGGAGAATCAGGATTGCCAATGTTTAAAGTTTTGTTTTGCCATAAAATGATTTTTGGAGGAGGGGGGCGGGGGGGGGCATTTAGTAGCGTGGGCGGGAGGTGCGAAGGGTGTTTTATTCGGTTCAGCTCATTTGAAATGGTTCCTTGAAAACCACAAACCTCAAGTGGTTCCATGTCCATGGATTGTGTGCAGGTTCTGTGTGTACAACTCGCAAGATGACTGGTGTGGGATACCCACAATTGAGTGCTGTGATTGAGTGTGCGGATGCCGCTCATGGTCTGGGCGGCCATATTATTTCGGTAAGGCCATACCATATTATTTTGCGGCCATACCTTGATGAAAACTAACATGATACTTTGTATTTTAACTGCTCTGTTTCGTTTAAAGCTGTGTTCACACAGATAATTCTTCATAACCAATTTGTACTCACTCCCAAATTTTGCCAAATAAATGAAAATATTTAATACGAGCCAGGCAGCAGTGGCATCATGAGGTGTAGCAGTGGATCGTATGCCAATTGCCACCGCATCAATTACCGCAGACAGTGCCCTCAGATACTGGAGCAGATAAAACGGGAGCAAATGTTTGAACAGCGTTCACACAGATGTCCTCCATACAAAAATATTAATGGTCCCAGATTTTCTAGCACGAAGCTTTGACGTATGTACTAACACGTTCACACGCGTCTCGGCTCTCAAAACTTTGGATCTATTCCAGACTAACTCTTACAATACTATAAATGCTTCAAAAAAAATCTCTCCGTAAATATTTAAAGCGACACATTTCCCATGCACAAAAACGTTACAATCGACATTTCTGGTTTCATTCATGACTGCTTTTAGTCCAGCAGCCATTTCTCATATGAGGCCAAATAAGGAAATTCGTTCAACACCCCCTACAGAAAAGGTTTGACTTGACACTGACAGGGTGGTCGAATAGACTCCATAGAACACCTCCAGGTCGTATGTGGTTTCAAATTGTGGCATCATTAAAATTCTACAGGTCATTATACATACCAAGGGTACTTGCCAAGAGGGTCACTGTGGGCTAGTAAAGTTTAGGGGAGGGGTAACGTAAACGTGAATATCTTTGTCTCGACTCAACCAATTTTCAATATTGAGTTATCATTGGCTTCCTATTATAATTCTCTATCAGAGTATGTACAGTTCTTTGAAAATGGCCTTTGCCATGGCATTACCAAAGCTAAAATATCACACTAATTCAAACTTTCTACCATTTTTAATTGTGTTCTCATATGAAGGTGAACGGTGTTTCTCAATTACTACTGGTATGTATACATTTTGGAAATAAAACGCTTAAGAAACTATTGTTCTGCAGAAATTCATATACATACAGAGGCACGCATAAAGAAAACGGCAACTGTTATTTTTAGCGTTCGTCTTTTACTAGTGTATCGCAACACGGAAGCACATACATCAGAGCCGAGCATAATGGTTGTCTTTGGCAACACGGAAGTACATTAGTGAAAGCAGAGTATAATAGTTGTCTCTGGCAGCACAGAAGCTACTCATTCATCATAGTGGATGATAATAGTTATCATGGTTGACACTGGGAGCTGTGCATGACAACACGGAAGCACATTAGTGAGAGCGAATGATAATAGTTGTGCATGGTTGCACGGAAACAAAATTCGTCAGAGCGGTTTGTAATACTGTATTTGTGTCTGGCAACAAGGAATCACATTCACCATGGAAGCATGAAGATGTCATCTGTTGTAACTTTTAGTCAGCGTCTTCTTCACCACTGGATTCAAAGATTGTTCTTGGATTTTCACAAGTTTCTTCGGCCATACATGCACATGCTTCTGTGCATGGCATGTGGTTGGTTCTGCATGTGCAGTCGGCTCGGTGACATAGAGACTTCTTGCAGTGACAGACAGTCAGCTCCGGAAGACCCCGTGGTGCTGGATCTTTGGTCATGAGCACAGGCTGCAGGGCACCATCCTGAATTTTACAGCCATGTCCAGCTGCTGGTGGAAGGCTCTGTGTAGGCTCCAATGCTCTCTTCCATACATAGACCTGGTAATTTCCTCGCTTCATATGTTGCTGTAAGCTGTCGAATGTAGGGGGGAGATTTTCATTTCTTTGTCCCTTTTGACAGAACTGCCAGTATCTCACATTGTTCACTTTCTTCCCAGCCCCCTTGGTTGTTGAGCACATTGCACATATGAAGCCTTCGCATGCTTCTGAAGTGCTGTTGCTGAGCTCTGGTTATTCTCCAAGCTGTCCCAGACTGGTCTGATGCTCTTTACTGTCAAGTAAGACATTGAAACCCTTTTGCTTGCCGAGTCCTGAGAGTGCACTGATTGAATCGCACCCAGTGAGTGCGTGGAAGCCGAGTAAAGCATTACACAGCTCAGGTCCTAGTTTGTGTGCCAAGCTGTGGATAGGAATATACCCAGCTTTATCCTTGATTCCAGTCCGAAACCACAGCTCCCGACACTGGAGTTTTCTGTTGTGTGTGGTGCAGAGGACAGCCACATCTGTGTCAGGTGATTGAATCACAATCCTGTTGTGATAATGAGAGGCATGTTTTTCATGTAGCAATATTCGTGTGTCTGCCTCTTCATGATCTGACTTGAGGGGAACCAGTTCTTCGCAGTGCCCTCTGATGACTAGCACAGACTTCTGTGGGTTCTTGAAACCACCACCGATGACTAGGTGTTGACCATCAAGCAGAGTGTCTACCCCTTTGTGGCACCATGTGTCTGCCAAGAAGGCACACAAGATGTCTTCGTTTTCTACATTTCCAATGTATTTGATCCACTGCTTTGGAATAGGAGTGGCTGACCCTTGGATTGTCACCTCTAAGGCTGCAGATGTTCCTCATTTCTCTCGCTCCCCAGCTTTGATTGAGAGGCTGGAGTACCGGTCGAAGACAACATCAACCCGCTGACAACCATTCCGACGTAGAGGGCAGTAACCAGGCTGTAATACTTTAATGCCATTTCACCGAAGTTTGCAGCACCAGCAGACTTTGTCATCTGTACCATCTGGTTGTACAGTTGAATGAATATCGACATTTCTGTACATATTCTGAAAGAGAATTATAATACGAAGCCAATGATACCTCAATATTGAAAATTGGTTGAGTCTCGACAAAGATATTCACGTTTACGTTACCCCTACCCTAAATTTTGCTAGCCCACAGTGACCCTCTTGGTAAGTACCCTTGGTATGTATAATGGCCTGTAGAATTTTAATGATACCACAATTTGAAACCACATACTATCTGGAGGTGTTCTATAGGGTCTATTATACCACTCTGTCAAGTCAAACCTTTTCTGTAGGGAGTGTTGAACGATTTCATTTTTTTCAGGTCCTTTGCTCCTGGATTATTTATGTTATACAAGACCATTGGAACAACCCCAAATCATTTTTAGCTGTTATACGTTACAACTAGTACATTTATAAAATGCTTGTTATAATCTTTTGTCACTTCACAACATTACCTTTGATGTTGATCCTTGTTGTCCAAGCATCCAACAAAGCAGATTTCCTTCCTTCCACTCAATAAATTTAATCCAACCAGATACCTCAATTCGACCTCGGTGGTCTTTGAAAAATCTGTCACCTTTCATTTAAGGATGACACTTTTGTGAGAAAAATGTATTAAACGTTGACGATATTTTCATTCAAATAACCTGGGGTATACTCGTGTGTGGGTTATACGGTATTTCACCAGATGGCATGTGACAGAACTATAGGGGGCCAAGTTAAATGTTTAAGTAGAGACAAGAGGCAGTTTTTTATATATTTTTTTGCAAGTTCACCTGTAATATCTATAATTGCAGTTCTTCCACATATGTTACCAACATATATAGGTAGTGGACAAAAGAAATTTGAAATGCCTGGGTAAATGAAAGACAAGTACATTGAGAGCAGCTTCTTCCACACAGGTGTGGCCCATGTGTGAATTAAACAAATAACATCCAGCATGCTTACTACCTGGAATTTGCTATCTCTAAGAGTGGATGATCACTGGTCTCTGCTATTATCTAAGCTCCAGCATTTGAACATCAGTATTGCAGCACTCTGAGGTTCTGAGACCAGATTGTGGTGAGATCATGGCGGGTGGTTACACTTACCACTGGTCTGGTCGCACTGATTGTCCCATGATAATTGAGGAAACACCGGTCAACGAGCGTATTGTGAGACTGAGGATTCGTCACTCTTTGGGTGTCATTTCCTTCGTCTTTGTATATGCTCAAACTGAGGTAAGTGAGCTCACTGAAGGAGACATTCTATGCTGCCCTCATGTCTGTGGTTGATCAGTGCCCCAGGCGAAATACTCTTTGACTCTTGGGGGATTTCATTGTGTTGGCTGGCACTGATGGGGATGGTGATGAGACATGTGTTGGTCCCCATGGGTCTGGAACTGTGAACCAGACTAGCACTCAGTTCCTTGACTTTGCAAAGTCATGGATTTAGGGTGGCTGATTCATGGTTTCAGCGCCCACAGGCTCATCGCTGGACTCGGTATGCCGATGCTGGTGGTGTGGCAAAGGAGATTGACCACGTGTTCGTTGATGGGCATTGGAGGATGCTCCAGAACTGAAGGGTCTACCAGACTACTCAGTTCCTCAATACAGACCACAGGCTTCTCATAGCAACTCAGAAGTTTCAGCTTAAATCTGGGAGAATGGTACTATTCCAGCCTAGGCTGGATGTTGGCAAGCTCAAGGATGAGAGGGTCGCTGAGGAGTTTGCGAACAGGGTGAGTGGAGATTTGGACGGGGCTGGCTGTTTTGGGGGATTTTGAAGAGTTGTGGAGTGCCTTCAAAACTACCATCCTTGATGTTGTCGGTGGTTGTCTTGGAACCTACCCTCAGGTGAAGAAGAACTTTGTTTTCCAAGAGACATTGAATACCATTGACCAGAGTCGCAGGGCCAGGCTTAATGGCAAAGCTGAGCAGTTCAGGGACCTGAAGCGTAAAATTGTACATTTGCTGAGGACGGACAAGGAAGCCTATTTTGGAGAAATCTGTGAAAGGGTAGAGCATCACCTGTGGTCAATTGATTCTCGTCCAGCTTGCAGAGGAATTTGTGCATTGCATTCCTCCAAGCCTATCCCTCAATGTACTGCGGTTAGAGCAGAGGGTCGTGAGCTCTTGACATCTTGACTCATCGCTGGACTATGCTACTATCTTGACTGTACCTGTTTGTGGTGAGGATGTTGAGGTCACAGGGAGATTCACTTACTTTGGCAGTGATATTCATGTCTCCATGTTGTGAGCTGACTCGACATCTGGGTCAGGCCTGGGGAGTCATGGATTTACTGGATCATGGAGTATGTGCTATGGGTACCTATGCAGGAAGAGGAAAGTCCAAGTCCAAGTCCTTCCCGTCTTGCTCTCCGGATATGAGACTTTGACTCTGACCAAGGATCTGAGATGGAGACTTGACTCCTTCGATACCAGGTCTCTTCGGAGAATTCTTGGCTATCGCTGGTCAGATATTATGTACAATGAGTGGTTGCTGAGTGAGACTCAAATGAGATTTGTCACCTGTATGGTCCGTGAGAGTCAACTGCGGCTGGATGGATATGTGGCTCGTTTTCCTGACGCTGATCCTGCTCACCAGATGCGTGGTTGCAGCAGGTTGATCGGCACCTCAAGGATATGGGGATGGGGCAGATATCTGCCTGGGGTATGGCCAGAGGTCCCTGGAGTACCGGCGGAAAGTGGATGCAGCGATGCCTTGCTCCTGCACATGCTCTTGTATCTGACCTGATGTTTGGGGTCACATATCGAAATGTTGCACAGACCTGGTTGCCTGTAATTATGGCTTGCATGGCTGCAAGAGGAGATCTCAGTGAGTTTGAAAGAGGGGTGATTGTTATGGTGCGTTTGGCAGGAGCTTTCATGACAAAGACAGCTCAACTTGCTGCTGATTCACGAGCAACGGTGTCCAAGGTGATGGTGGCATGGAACTCCGAGATAAAGACATCATCAGTGAAGCACAACAGTGGGTGGAAGCGCATCCTCCAGGATTGTGATCTCCGTGCATCAATTTGAAGTGCAAAGGAAAGCAGGCGAGCAACTGCATATCAATTGGCTGTAAATTCCAACCTGCGTGTTTCCTTTCTTTTTCTCCACTACCTGTATATCTAATTACAAGGTACCGGTAATCTTCCGTAAAGCTCACAAAGTCCTCGTCTTCTGTGTCGCTGTGAAACGGCCGAAGCAGCTCAAAGTCGGCAGGTGTGGGTCTGTCGCAATCCATATCATCATGCTTGTCTTCCTCTTCTCCAGAAATCAGCCCTCTTTTTCATCAACTTTCAGTTTGAATTCAGACATGAAACTTTTACGTTTTCTCTTACTTGTACTGATAGCAGGGTTGTGTTCAGTTCCCAAGCAGTTAGCTAGTGCTTGCCAAGCCAACCGTTCCTCAACAATTTAGAATGGAGTGCTTGCTTGAGTGCTTAAGCCACTTGGCGAGCACTCTCCAAGAAACTCAACACTGAACACACCCCTGCCATTGTTCGGCAGGGACTTGTAATGGTATGGACGATTTTGTGGAACTAGTACGGGCCCGTAGGTGAGTGCCAGTATGTGCAGCCCTCTCTCGCCCCCCCCTCTCGCCCCCTCTCTCGCCCCCCCCACTCTCATCCCACCTCTCTCACCCCTCGTCTCGCCCTTCCTCTCCCCCCTCCTCTCTCGCCCCCACTCTCATCCCCCCCCTCTCCCGTCTCTCTCTCTCGCAGATATTGTTCGAAAGATAAATGGCCGTAACTTGGGAACCGCTCGTCCGATTAATATCAAAACTCGAAAAGGCACATCCATGGGTCCCCAGCAATATTCCTGGCAATTTTCAATCAGATCAGACCGTCACTCATGCAAAAAATAAATAAATAAAAATAAACAAACATTAATTGTGACGTCATTCGTGATGTCATAGCACCGTGTCTTGTCATGGGTCGACAGATAAATGGCCGTAACTTGGGAACCGCTTATCCGATTAATATTGTTGTGAATTCGCACCCGCCGGCGTGCGAGCGGCCATGTAACTCGAATCGCGGCACCTCGCCCACCGGACGGACAATTCTGTCGTGACCCTCTCGGACTAACGCAGGGAACTAGTCACGGGTGGGCCTTTCGGCCTCACCACGATCGTGCCAATCGGCCCCCCGCATGGGATAGGGTTGTTCGCCAAATTTGACCTACCTAAGTACCCACACGGAGGGTAGACCGGGCGATCGCACCTCGCCGCAGGTCGACTCCGGACACGGGCCAATTAAGCTACCCGTTCCATACTATCGGGATAACCGAGCGGTGTTATCGTCGACCTCGACGGTTCCGATTAATTATCGGGCATATTAAGCCCACTACCAACCCTTTAAGTGAAGCAAGATGGAGATTCAATTAAAGAAAAGACGAAGCAAAACGGGAAAACAGTTCAACATAACGCACATTTATTCCGCGGCACACGGAGAGCACACATATACAATTACAATAATTATGCACCAAAAGCAGATGTAACAAAAGAAACACAACAATGCAGATCTACTACCGACTACACGAGCACACGGCAACACTTACACAGTTTTACTTTACAGACGGCGCCGACAACACATTTACTCAAAAGCAAAAGAAAAGGGCCACCCTCAAAGACAAGGGGGCAGACGGGGCCTGTGGGCCGCGAGACCGGGTGGATCCTACCTGTGTCTTGTGATGAACCGCAAATGTCGCGGCGCCCCGACTCCACCCTCCTTCGCGGGTTTCGTTGGCACTGCTTGGAGTGGGGTGGGAACGGGGCCCCCTTTTCGCACTATCTCAGCGCGGGGGGACAAAGGGGGGAAATGTTGATGCTCTGGGGAAAGACGATAGCTCGCTTGCTTGGGTCCCGCGACGAGCGACTCCACTGCGACCTCGTCGCCGACTGCCGTCTTCCTTGCCTCGGACCCGAGCTATCCGGTCCCCCTCCCCAATTCTCCACAGCCGACTGCAGCAAATCACCTCGACCGCGCTCCAGGCTCCAGGCTTCCCCTCTCCGCAGCTCCCTGACAGACTCCGAACCCCGACAGACTGCCACTCTCCAGACCCGACTTGACTGCCTCGACCTTCCTGACTCCAACTGTGACTGCCTCCAACCTTCTCTCCAACTCAAAACTGACCAAATTCGCCCCGTGCTCGGCGCTTTATAGTCCGGCAGGAGAACCCATATGCAAATTTCTGGATCAGAACGAGCTCGGGGGTGGAGCCACGCTCGCCCATTGGACGGAGAAAAAGGGGCGTGAGTCTCCCCTGATCCTCGAATTTGCATATATCGATTCTACTGCGACACGCCTGGAGGCGGGGCCAAACCGCCCCGCGCTTGCTGATTGGACGGATCAGAAGTGGGCGTGTATCATTCCTGATCCGACTTCTCCTCGGAAAGGCCGCTATTTGCACCCGCGGCTCGGCGCGCGTCCTGTACGAGTCCAGGACAGCCTGACGCTCGGTGCCCACAAGTGGTGCGTGAATGGTGGCAGAAGGAGGAGAGGTGAAGGTGGTGGAGGGTTTATTGTGGTGGTTTATGGCCATGGCGACGTTTGGAATGGCGGTGATGCGATGTTTGCGGGAGCGAGTTGTGAAGGTAAAGGTCGTGGCTGTTGGCGTTGTTGTTGTGAAGCGGCGTTGCAGGTGGTGGTTTTGTGTGATGGCGGTTGAGACGTGGTTGGTTCAAAATAAAGATAGAACAGAAAAACGGCTATCTTACAGGTCGCAGCCCGAATGAATCACATTTATTCCCTCTAAACAACGGGTTTGGGGCTAACTTCACATGTACTTACAGAGATATCTCACCTACGGGACCTGAATGGTGGTTTGCGAATTTCCTCAACCGCAACAATATCAAACCTTGAAAAGGCACATCCGCGGGTCCCCAGCAATATTCCTGGAAAGTTTCAATCGTGCAAAATAAATAATAAAAAATAAATAAACATTAATTGTGATGTCATTCGTGATGTCATAGCACTGTGTATTGTCATTGGTCGACAGATAAATGGCCGTAACTTGGGAACCGCTCGTCCGATCGATATCAAACCTTGAAAAGGCACATCCGCGGGTCTCCGGCAATATTCCTGGCAAGTTTCAATGAGATCGGACCGGCGGTCATCAAGAAACGGCGGTCGCAGACAGACAGACAGACAGACAGACAGAGACACACAGAGATTGCTGGAATTATAGATAGATGATAGAAAATTCAACAGCCTGCAGGGTATTTATACATTTATAATGGGTGAGCAGCGTGGTTTCTGGGTGCATTAGTACCAGAAATCATGCTGGTTTTTAACACATCGGTACAGTAAACTTTAATACCTTAAACCCTTTCTCGAGATATTCATTTTAATCTCGATTAGATATTTACCGCAGTTGTATTTGAAAAGAACCGTTTATTGGCCCTCGACGACAAAGCCGTGTCGGCTACTGGGGATATGGAGATAGTGGAGAGGAAAGCTGGCTTGCAGGTTTTTCCTCCAGGTGTAGGGTATACCGGAGAGTGGGTTATTTGTATGAAAATACAGTACGTTTGGGCAGATAACTACAAAGAAGCTATCTTGTAGAGCAAGGTGGCAGTGGAAGCCAAGCAGAGTTTTGATTTCGGAAGGAGGACAAGGAGATGGTGTGAACATTCGAAACAATCTTGAGCTGATAAGATAAATGGATAACTTTAACAGGTGGCTTTGTCTCCTTTGTAAATGTGCTATGAATTTGGAATTATTTACTTGTACTGTATTAATGATAATATTGTGTGATGCATTTTCCCTGACTTCCTTCTTGCTGCCGTCACCTGTATACAGGATGGAGGTTGCACGTGTCCTGGAGATGTCTCAAAAGCTTTTGGTAATGATGTTCTTCCAATATGCTCTTTAAATGCTATTGTCGGCAGAATTGTGGCCACGGTGAAATATGGCCACATGTTGAAATTGGAATAGATGGAGACTTGGCATTCCAAAATGGCCAAATGTAAATAAATACCCCAAAATTTGGCAGTTCCATCAAGTGGAATTATTCTGTCCCAAAGAGGAACTGGGAAAAGGAGATTTGGAAATCATTCATTTAAAGGATTTCCAAATGGTAGCTGTTGTGCTTCAACAACCTGGATTTGATCATGGTGAGGATGAGCAATGCTGCCTGAGGAACGTGATTTAATTTGAGATAGCTTTGGTTTCCACGTGCATTATATAATACACAGTGCACACTGATCCTGGTATCACTTGGATTGGATACAAGTACTGCAAACAAACAAATGAACACTTTACATCATGGGTACTTGGAGCTGAAAAATGGGTCGGATCATAATACTCAGTTACACACACCTTCCAACACTGTGCATGCACTGTTTTGTTATGGAGCATTGTGAAGAGTTAGATTCCAAAATGAGATATCTCTCTTTGGTTGTAGGACACTGCTTTTTTGGGGGGGAACGAAACCAAGTTTTTCTGTGTGAAACTAGATGATGCAAGTAGTGTTCAAGGAATATATTTTGCTTGCATGAATCTACGACCATGGAGCATAGCGATGCTGCTGGTAACTCGCTAAACGTGGGATTGTCTTCTTGTGTTTTGGAATCAAACTAGTCATGTAATGGTTCAATTTGGTGCATTCTGCCATATGTGGGGTTACTGTGACTCCCACAGGAGCTGGTGCAGACTTCGTCATGCTGGGTGGAATGTTTGCTGGGCACAACGAATGTGAGGGTTCCATCATTGAACGGAATGGCAAGAAAATGAAGCTGTTTTACGGCATGAGCTCGGATACAGCCATGCGCAAATATGCTGGAGGTGTTGCAGACTACCGGTCAGTTTTGAGATCATGAATGATGAATAGAACAGGCAGGGTTTATTATGGATGTGGAACAATGTATAGTGTAACACCGATTTGTTCTTTTGTCTGGCCTGTGGCATGAAAATCCATTGACAGCGTTTGGACAGACAACCTTTTGCCTATAACAATGAGTAACTTGGATGGAAGGAAGTGGGAGTTTGAGTTCAGGCCTGGACTAGAATTTGAATAGTTAGCACAATTGTTTGTTGATATGATAATAATCTGAAGGATGCCATGCTTCTCATTTGGATGGACATTTAGGTAACGGGAGTGTCGAGGGATTAAGAATTAGTTTGAATGTTGACTTGATAATTATGAATCTTTGCTTAAACAAATGACTTATTGAGATGGTACAAGATAGACCGGAAAGGGACCTTTTGTCCACGTGCAGCGCTTCTGAAGGCAAGACCATCGAAGTGGAGTGTCGAGGAGATGTCGAGAACACCGTGCGAGACATCCTGGGTGGCGTACGGTCAACGTGCACGTATGTTGGTGCTTCAAAATTGAAGGAGCTTAGCCGGCGGGCAACTTTCATCAGAGTTACACAGCAGATTAACAACATCTTCAACTGATCTTCCTTTGTAAAATGTTGTTCAAGCACTTGCTCAAATTGTTCCAGTCTGTCTGAGTCGACTTTGAAACTGATAATTGTATTTCTGCTTCGAGTTAGTGAGTTGTGATTATTTTCAAGATTTATGAATTTATAGGTCTCATCTTCAAGATGAGTAAAGGGTTGTTTTTGGAAAAAGAAAAGGCTGCTCTGCAAACTTGTGGTTCATTGTAGTTTGACATGTTTATCCGTTACATTGTCTTTAAATTTAAAGAACTGCAGGTGTATGACCAAGAAGCAAACAAAATATTTCTCAAAATAAATACAGTAATAGAAAAAAGAAGAAGCTCTTCTCTGATCAAAATTAACCAATGTTCAGACCTAAATCAGAGGCTCTACTCTTTAGTAAAATTTAATTGCTGTTCATCAGTAGCCTATTAATGTTGAAATGGACAAGTAAAGGGAAATTTTCAATCCACAAAATCCATCTACTACTTGACATGTAAGGGTTGGAAGCCAAATAATTATCGATTCAACTTGGTTTATCTTTCTAATGTGGTTAAACCAGTTGCTTCAATGTACAGTACAATAAAATAAGCTGTGCTGCCTCCTCTTCTTGATGAGACACGGTTGT
The DNA here is from genome assembly GCF_056783735.1 of Eptatretus burgeri. Taxonomy (NCBI): domain Eukaryota; kingdom Metazoa; phylum Chordata; class Myxini; order Myxiniformes; family Myxinidae; genus Eptatretus; species Eptatretus burgeri. Next base: position 64,552,221 of record NC_140969.1, read on the forward strand.
TTTGTGAAACATGACCAACTCGTGCTGTTGCATCTTATGGGCTTGACCATCATTTAAAATATAAACGATGGTTGTTCACGTTTATTATGTATATATATATATATATGTATATATATATGTATATATATATATATATATATATATATATATATATATATATATATATATATATATATATATATATATATATATATCGACATAAACTTGATATCAACATGGCTGTCACAGCAAGGGCACGCCGCGCCAGCGGCGAATGAGATTTGCGAGGTGGCGCACAATGCCCGAGGCTTGTGCTGGGTCACGGGTGCGGAAGGAGCGTGTGAGGATGTTGTGGAATGACCCGAAGCCGATGGCTACCACGGTGCACGTGAGGCACACCACGTTGTAGGGCATGCTGAAGTCTGGGGTCGGTAGTGACACAAGCAGCGTCTGCGTATACAGTCTGCTCAAGTGGCCTGTGTCGCGTACCAGAGGCCTGATGGAAAGGGGTGAACACAAGGATGCATGCATGCCATAAGAGATGGTGATTGCAGTTATGGAAGAGATTAAATAATTTGGGAGGAAAAAACAAAAACAGTGACTTAAGAACATCACAGGATTTGCAGAGCAGTCATGTTCGAGAAAATATATTTCTTGTCTAATCCTGGATTCCAATACACTGCTGGGAAATGAACTCTGGCACAAACCCAACCACCCCAAACTAGACACTGTTCTTTAGCTAAGGTTTTGTACAATCAGGTAGCCCATCAAAAGTGACTTTCATTGAAATGTATGACCAAGGTAGACACTTGTACAATAGTCAATTAAGACAATCAACAATTCTGCTTGAATGGCTTCATTTGTGACATTTACAGCTTTTCATGTCATGATAAGCTCTGCTCATGTGGCTCATTGCCAGACTTCCTTTCCTAGCAGTTGGAAGGGGTGTGGAGAAACTGGCAGGATGTGTTTTGTTTTGGTTTTTTTGCCCCAACTGGTGTATTTGGTATATCCGGTCATTGTATTAGGTTTGTTGGATTTGATTAATCACTTCTTGTGAATTATTAATCGATTGTACTGCATGATCCATACCTTCTGTGCTATTCCAAATGTAGTTACCATGACCACTCCTATGGAATTTGTACAATCCTGTTGACAGCTTGCAACAAATCTTTGGAAACGTTGCCTTGTTTGTCTGAACCAATAGCTCACGAAGTTCAGATCCCAGGTTGAAATCCCACGTACTATGTGTTTGTCCATTGCATACTAATCTGCTTGTAATAATTCACATTAAAGTCCATTGATATCTACTAATGTTTTGATCTTGTGTAATTTTTGTGCAAACTCTTCCATGAGACAAAGGTCAATGGAGTAAAAAAAAAAAAAGATTGAGATTCATTCAGTTTAGGTGGCTGCACTCAAATTAAACCAACATCGGAGCCTAAAGTGAACAGCATTTAGTTGAGTGAAGTCTGTTGGACTGTCTTCTTGTTGAGGTCAGAAAGGATTTCTGGACCCGAACCAAAATCGAATTGGCTTGTTCTTGTCACCTACCCTAATCATTCAACAACTTGTGTCATAATGTCAATAATTTTTTGAAATATCATGCTCGATATCGTTTCTGACCCAATCTCTCAATGGTGAAGAATCACTTGATAAATTAAAAAAAATTCTCATCCAGATATTTTCATCCTTGTCATACGCCCAACCTGTCCACAAAGTTTCGTCCGAATCTGCATTACTTTTAAGACATCCTGCTCACAGACGAGTGAAAACATAACCTCCATCCACCTTCAGTCGTGATGGTAATTACTGCCACAAGGTATTACATGACCACCTTCAACTTGACAGGTGCAAGAGCAGCCATCGCTTACAAATACAACTACCTGTTAACACCAACATGGCCAAATCAAATCGAAAATGCTACAAAATATAAATTTTTGAACGGCACTAAAAAAATGGATGTGTTGGAGGATTCATTGACGAGGCCATAATTGGAAAAGTAAAGTAAATTTGTCTTAACAGGGATTGAGGTGATGTCGAGTCAATGGACAAAGTGATCAAGATTAACATATCCGTATCAAGATGTGAAACACCAGCTTTATTTAACACATGCTGGTGTTTGCAATGACTGGCTCTCACCTGTAAAAGCTCACAGGACTGTTTTCTGAGCAGAGTCCAGTGCAGGGGTCGGAATCGGGGAGCACAGCAGTAACCACCGCAGCACTGTGGGGGGAAATAAAACGTCATTCTTTGGGGTTTCACCCACACATCTATTGAAATGCTGCTGGAGTAGTTTTCCTGCTTACATCGGCTATTAAGCGGACATTATTTCCAGAATAGTATAACCATTGGTTTTGTATCGCAAGTGCAGCAGCATCTGCTGTCTGTTCTTTCCAAAATTACACCGCTTGCACTGGAACGTCATTCAACACAAGTGTTTGCGAGTGTCACAGCAAGACAGTTTATTTGGTGCATTTACTTTGCTGGTAACATTGATAGAGTTGTAGTAGAAAGAATGGGCAAGATTCTTTATTCTGCCATTGCTTGACAAGCAATTGGGACAGAATCCCAAGTTTATAGCCCGAGGAGATCAAGCAGGAAAGGAATTCTTCATAAATCTTGTTCGACCCCCATTAACTTTATCAGAACCAATATGTCTCTGTCTCCTCTCTCCCCTTCCCCATTGCCTGTTTTGTCCAACTGTGACTTCACTGTCAATTCATTGCCTTTTACCCTCTGTTATCTTGCTCTTCCAAGAGCCGAGATAGTGTTTCACACCACAAACTTCCTTTATTTCCATTGACACATTCACCCGATAGGGTTTGCACTTTCAGCATACCCAATCATTGTAGACTGCACTCAACAAAATAAGAGGAATCTAGATCAATAAAGCAGAAGGTTTTGAGTGCAGTTTCTTTCAGCAATGTGATGTTCTTCATTGTATTTCACTGAATTGAGTTCTAATCAGGGCCACATAGGTATATCTATATTAAGTGTTAATATACTTAGTGGTGTACGATACAACAGTCTTTGACATACTGAGGCCTTTATCTTTTATTACCCCATATGCGAAGCGCAAATAATTTAAGCACTAATGGGTTCTCTATATCTCATCAGTCTATGATCGAGGAACCACTTGATTTCAATTGAATTTTATATTTTGAACACTGTAGAACACAAATCGGAGCATGAACCTGCGTTGTAACCATACTTTAGCTTTGAATTTGGCAAATTGTATGGAATCTCATCCTGAACGAACATGCACACAGAGGACTAAGATAATTGTTTTAGTCTGTCTGGCCGTCAAACAAAACTATTAAAATCATTCCAAACAGGAAACCGTTTTAGGGACATCATAAAGAACTAATTTAATGTGTTAAATAAATAAGGTGGTGAAATGGCAATGGCAATAAACTTCTGAAACTTAATTTTTTTTCGACAGCCTTTAAAAAACATTTTATTTCATTTGAATGATATATTTTAACACTCGAATACTTTGCCTAATTGGCACTTCTAAAACCTCCAGTTCAGCAGTACTTGGACAAAATATTACGCCATCTCGACCAATCAAATTTGCCGTTCGAGCTCTCAGCATTGGGGAATATCAAGATTCAGACTAAATCGCAGCTCATAGGAAATATAGATCATTCTCACACATGCAAAGCAAGAGTTTAAAAGACCCTTCCCATGTCCTTTTTCTCAAGACTGTGTTGGGTCAGTTCTATGAAGTCTCTGGTGTTAATGGTTGTCTTAGATTATCATATTGCTACAGGTTGTGTTGCACGAGAGGAACATGAACTACGCTCCAACTGCCATGTGAGGTTTGGGGATTGGATGGAGCCAAGATAAACACACACATCTAATTGGACGTTTTGCCAATGAATGTTCTCTGGAACATGTATTTCAATTGGAGAGTCTACGGTACAATTTATCTAAAAAAAAACATTATTTACTCATTTGGGTGTATCAACTGCCAACAATGGGATGGTATTGGCATCAAAAACTTCCTTGGAAAGTATATTTGATATCAACCTTGTTTTAATTATATCTGTTTGCAGTGCATCTCACAAAAGGTCCAAACAGACTGAAACAGTTACATTTTACATTTGACAGCTTCTAATATGTATAATTAGATTTAATATCGTAATTTGTTTTGCAAGTTGCTCTCTTCCAGGAACCGCAGACATAGCACTGCATCTTGACAGTGACGTCGCTGCGTTCGTTCGGCTTAGGTCAGAGAACGGGTTTTACAGCATCATTGTTCCCGACTGCATCCAATTAATAGCTCCAGGTGTGTGTAATGAAGCAAGAGGTAATGTTTCTGCAGGGCTTATCGCTTCCTGGGACGTGGGACGTGCAGCAAGGGCTGTATGGACACGATTCCGGCTCTTGCACCACTCAGTTTGGAGTTGTATAATGATTGGTATATAACCATACAGTTTGTCATAAGTGGATGGAAACTTGCTATGTTGCCCTAAAGATGCCTTAATAAGGGAGAAACCGGTCGGTAACTGCATTTTCATTCACGTGTGACAGCTTTTGACATGTAACTACATTCAACATCATAACTTGGTCTGTGAGATGCTCTCTTCTGAGAGGCGCAGACTCCCTGCGTCTTGACGGTGATGTCACAGTGTTCAGCTTCGGTCAGAGAACGGGATTTACAGCATATATATGTTGATGTTAATGGTCACACTGGTTTTTTATGACTATAAAAGTCTTGTGTATTCATTGTTTACATTTATACCTCTTGTGTGTTCATTATATTGTTATGTTTATGGGGGCTAAATATTACCTTGGAATATATAGAAATGTATCGAGTAGTATGGTATGTGTCCGTGTCGTTGGGCCATCTCGATGTCATTAAGTATTGTCTTGTTTGAAAGCGCAACATACGGGGGATGGTGCGTTGTAATAATTAGGGATTAAGACTAAGACAATCATACCTGCAACCCCCTTGTAATTCCCCAGACAAAGCACCAAGGTGAGGCCGAAGCAACGAGAGGACGACGCAGCTTGGATGTCCTCCCGAGGGGCGGAGTTTCGTTGCCGAGAAGGCGGAGCTTTTTTGGATCATCTCAGGGTTTTGCAGAGCTCACGAGAGGAAGAGGAGAATTTGGATTGTGCCAAGAGAGTTGGGGCATGATCTCGAGGAGGAACGTGTTATAAAAAGGTGTGTGTGAACGTACCACAGTTCTCTCTCAAAATACCACCCGTCGCTTCGCTGAATATGAAGTAGGGATCTTCTTTTTTTTATGGTGTTTTAAGAGCCGCAAGGCTCTATATACACCACGCACGCAGACATATGAGCGGTGAACGAAGGATCCTTTAGGTAATCCATAATACTGTGGGTTTTCCGCTCTTAAACATCTCAGAACCGCCTTGCAGAGTTGGGAATGCTTCTGGTTCAAATGGTCGAAAATGTCTCGCAAATCCAACACGCCAATCTCCACCTCTTTCATACTTTGAAATACTCAATGTGGGTTCGTCATACAGAGGGAATTTTAAAAACAGATGGTTCAAATATGTGGGTTTCCTATAAGTATCTCAGGTCACAGTAGAGTGACACCCTATGCTATGGAGGTATGAATTAAGATGACAGTGCAGAATGAGGGATGACAAATTTGCTTAAATAAATACACTTGGTTAAAGGAATCACTCATTTCTTTAAATTTTCAGATTTCACTCCAGATTTCCACACTTATTTCGTCCACGATATCTGATCCTCAAATCCGAAGCCAGATTTCGATTATATACTTTAACTAACAAAGGTACCAATCGTCGCCGGGCAATAATTGTCTTTAAATTAACCCAAACACCTAATTTTCGCTCATGTACTCCCTTGGAGATCCCTTGTTATGTCACTGGGTTTCATAACTTTGGAATTATGGGGGGAGACACGCGCACACACACACTGACATTTATTATTTTAGATACCAGCAGAGTACACTCCCTGCGGGCAATCTTGTTCCAAGCATGCAACACGGTCTTCTGACGCATACCTTCATTTAGGTGGTGTATAGGCAACTGACAACTCTATAGAGGCAAAAAAAAACCCAGGTTATGTGCATGAAGCGAAAACATACATACTGCTTATCTATCTATAATTCCAGCAGTGTGTGTGTGTGTGTGTGTGTGTGTGTGTGTGTGTGTGTGTGTGTGTGTGTGTGTGTGTGTGTGTGTGTGTGTGTCCGCTGTTTCTCGACAACCGCTGGTCCGATCTAATTGAAACTTGCCAGGTATATTGCTGGGGCCCTGAGGATGTGCCTTTTCAAGGTTTGATATTAAGGCCCGGTCACACCTTGACGTTTTAGCCAGCGATGGCAACGTATTAAAATGTATGTAAAACGCTGGCTGACGTTGAACTTTTGATGTTTTTTTTTTTTTTAAGATTCGGACGGATTCATAACGAGTTGTTCGTATGCATAACATATTAGTAATGGACACAGAACGTTTCGTTGTGTTATAGATAACTTATACCAACGAATGCTGAACCTGTTGTCGGCCTACACAACCGATGCCCAACGATAGTCTAACTTAGGCATAGCCCGTTGCACACATCGCCGACGATGTCGTGACGTAGCCTATTAAAAGGCTGACTCACAACGATTCGAATCATAACTGCCGTAGAAATGGAAGTGTCAACATCACGGTCACACCTTGGCGATCTTGCCAGCGTATGCCGACCTAAGAAAAATGTGTCTAAAACGTTGGGGCACGTCAAATACGGTATGAGTAAGTTTGGTATACGTGAGTAAACGCTAAAGTACGCTATCATACGTCATAGTAAGTAGAGTACGTCAAGAAATTTTAAACATGTTCAAAATTTTACGACGTACTCGGCGTATGACACGTTCCGCATGCGATGGGGATAAGTTGTACACACGATATGTGGACGCTTACACACGTCCAAAAACGCTACTTATAAGCTACTCATAAGTCGAAACACGTCGCGGTAATGTCTTTTTTACGCGAAACTTATTTCTAACTTATGTTTGACGTGCTTTGAACCAATTCTTTACGTAGTCCCAACACACATCAACGTATGTAGACGTATTCCAATGACGTCATCCTGTCGACAAAAAAAAATAAATGAACGTGTTTCTAGGTTACAACTGCCATATAAAGACGTGTTCCCAGCGGTTTTGGGAATTGGTATACAAAAATGCTGCTCATAAAAGGGAACCCAACAGTGTTTTCGAGTTCCTTTTTGAGTCGATGTCCATGTCAGCAGTATCAGTATCAGTATCAGTATCAGTATCAGTATTAGTAGTAGTTTGTTCATGTTGGCAGTAGGAGGTGAGTGTGAGGGGGAGGGTGTGGGTTATGATGGATCCTCCTTGCGGCCGCGTGTCCACGGGTAGGTTCATAGGCTGCCACTCAACGATTTAAATGGCTGCATCTCCACTATTGAAAGTAGACGCTTGCGCTCAACAATTGGATTTTTTTTACACGCAACGACTTTTAAACGGTACCACTCAGCAATTTTCATTGTTTACAATGAACGATTTAAATTGCTGTCACTCGCCTTTGTTTTTTGACGCTGAGGTTTTGAAATTTGAAGCGTTTCTTCTGAACGTGTTAAAACGCTCAAACTCGACTATTTTAAATAGACGCTGCCGATGGACAATTGGAATCATAGCCAAGCTAGACATCGAAGTGTGAACATCCTCGTCATGCCGAAGAAAAGTTTGAAGAATGCTGCAAATAAGTGTCCTGGCCGTGGCCGTGGACGCTGACGCAAGGACGATCCATTATACCGACGTCTTTCAGCCTATGAGTAACTTAAAAGTAACGTCTGTCGATGTGTGGCAACGATCGCGTAACGTGCCAACAACACGTTAATCATAGGTTAGAAATAAGTTTCGGGTACGCTAAACATTACCTCGGCGTGTCTCAACTTATGATTAACTTACAAGTAGCATGTGTTGACGTCTGTCAACGATCGCAGACCGTGCATACAACTTGTGGCCAGCGTAGCGGAACGTGCGAGTCATACGCCGGCATACGTCGTGAAATTTCAAGCATGAAAAAATTTGAGGACAACCGAAAAGTACAACGTTTAAAGCCAGCGTACAACGACGTATGGCAGTGTTTTTCAGCATGCTCTCAATGTTATCAAAACTTACCCATAACGTATTCAACGTGTGCCAGCGTTTTAGAAAAATAATTCAAAAATCGGCATACGTTGGCTAAAACGTCAAGGTGTGACCGGGCCTTTAATCGGACAAGTGCTTCCCAAGTTATGGCCATTTATTTACCAAACCAATGACAAAACACGTTGTTACGTGGACGTGGCCAATGGGGAAGGGAAGCTCAGCTGCGTTCCCCATTACTGGTTACAACGTACGGGCTTCCGGAGAGTGATGACTTCGTGTATTCTAATAATTTCTTGATTTCTTATGCGCATTTATAGATAAACACAATGCCGCAAGTTATGATCGTTTTCATATGAGACTGTGCTTAAATTTCGGTAACATCAGAGTGCTGGTATGCTCCGAACCAGGAAGTAAAAATTTTCTCTTCTCTTCTCTTTTTGTTTTTCCTTGCAATGACATTGCGAAAAGGCAAAATACGTTGGCGCTTATTGAACAATTGGCCATTAAAACCTAAATTGTGAATCATCGTAACTGTGATATGCGAACTTCCGCGCCACGCACGTACGGGCACGCGAGAGCGAAGAAACGGCCTGTGTGGTTGTTGTTTGTTGCTCGTGGTTGGAATATGTATTTTTTTTTTTTTTTTTACGGGCACATACTAGTAATTCAAAACACCTCACTGCACTGGGAAATGTGGGGACAAGAATACTGTACTGTAAATGGTGGAGACTTGTAATACCCTTTCTCACCTGGAGCGTGGTGCTACACGAACATTCACCGAGAGAATTTGTATCCCCACTCGTCTTCTTCCTCCCCCCCCCCTTTCCTCCCAAATACCACCGGCAAAGATAAAAACACCCACATACATTAATTTGGGTCATGCTGATAAAATTTAACAAGTCTGGATGTAATCAGCCCAGAACTGGAGGAGTAGTGCGACAAAAAACACCGGTCCGTGAATTATAGAAGGATATATAGCCATATATGTACCTGCTCCATTATAGATAGATGTACAAGTTTAATTGTGATAGTTTCAATGATTAATTGATGACCAACCTCCATAAGTTAGAATGTGTTAATGTATACCAAAAGGGAATATTAATTCGGCCTCAAATTGAATGCTTAAAAAAAAATTGAGGCTCATGTCACAAGCTCTCAAATCTTGATCCTGGATTTGATACTCACATCAGTGCACAATCCAGAGTATGACTATACTGTGCAGACACTTAATGTGGCAATCAGTTCAAGAAAGCTTAGCCATACTTCCTCACCAGATGTGCACACCGTGGTTAGCATCAGGTGGATACTCTGTCCAAGTAAGTAGTGCACGCTCAAACTGGATGTCCACCCGTGTGATGGTAGCTGGTGGCAATGTGAGTAGCAACTCCAATTGGTGAGGTCTTTCACGGTCACGTGCTGGGCGGTACCCCACATAACCTGGCCGAAGGCGGTATATGTTGCATTTAAAGTGCATTGTACATGAGTTATTAATGTGCTTCATTGTGAAGTGTTTTCCATTGTTTAAAATGACATTAAAATGGTAAAGTGCCCAAGACTTCTCCACACACCCACCCACTCCCCCCTAAATGCTGAGATAATATCTGACCAGCAGTAAGCAGTCAAACAAACCAACTGCTATCCTCTGAGTACGACTGGTAGCCCAATAGTTGTCCCAAATTGACTGCCCAATGGTGGCAGGTCATTTGGATCTATCAGCTGGGTGTGTGTGACCTTGTGTTGCCAAGGGTCTGGTCATCAAGTTCACATATTCATTTTGTAGCTCTTACTAGGAGGGTTAGCCTTGCCGGCAGTGGTGACGGTGAGGGTGTGCGAGTACACGCGGAGGAACCAAGGCAGCGTGTCCTGGTGGTGCACAGTCAATGATCGATTTGGGTGCCTATTGTGCAGCAAGCTGGAGATGCCACCATGGTGAAGACCCACCCCTGTAAGGAAGCGTTCGACATGCAACCATGGACGTTGGCTCTGCATATCTGCACAAGGGCATACAATTACAACACATTAATTATGCATAAAAATTAAAATAAAAAGATCAGGCACATTTATTGGGTGGCCTAAGTGATGCTGGTCATGGTGTTGTGTTTTACCAATTACGATCAGGTTCTTTTTATGGGCATCATCAATGGATCTTGTTTCCTCTTCAGCCTAAAATCCCAACGCTGACCTTTGAAAGTCATTTGTGGCAGCAATACCGGGCAAATGGCATCCAAAACCCAAAAACGCTGTCAGTTTCGTGCAAAGATCCATGAGTCCCAAGCAACACACCCCAATCTGCATCCCAGTTAACCGATGGGTTGAGCCGCTTCATTTGCGCAAAGGTGCTGGGTTGAAGGAGGTTGTAGAGAACGTAGCTGTATTTGCGATCCATTCCTGAAGCCTCTGTCACAGTTGTGCCTGCAGGGTTGAGTGAGAATCCAGGAGCCTGCAAAGTGAAATTTGCGTCACCATTTTAAAAACAGTTAAGACATAAACAACAAACTGATGAATGATTATCTGTTTTGAACTAACATTTTCCAATTCCAAGCTGATGAGCACATATGTGTAGAACCACCATTCTTAAAGGGGAACCCAAACGCTCAGACCAGCTCAACGCTAATCTATCCCTTGATACCCTACATAATAGATATGTTGTCTCTTTTTCCGATTTTAGAATTGTTAAGTCGGCAATTTAGCAATTAAAAGTCGAAATCTTATTCTTCAAATTAGCCGTGATGTCACATCAGGAAGTCAACCATCATATCCGTATTGTCTACGGGTTACATCGCGGTACGATTTAACTCAAACGGTGAATAATTTTCGATTTTCCACAAATATGCCGAGTCGATGCATCCTTGATGCTCGTAGCTTAATACAAACCGAGATGGTTTTGTGTGACACCAATGGCCGAAAGACACTAAGTTTGCCAGAAATGGGACGAGGTTTGTCCGAAATACCCGTAACGTGGATCGGGCGTACAAAATGTTCACTTTTGTACTCGGAACGTTTTACAGAGCATTGTTGTGAAACGCCAGAGATGGCTAGATCTTGTGCTTACCCACCACAATTGAGAGAGGATACCATCCCCATGATCAAGCGGCAGAAACACCCGTCGCTCAAAACTAACACCATCTCTACCCAGCTACCAGCATATGTTCATCGTCAATTTGATTTTGTTACCACAACAGCACCTCAAAATAATTATCTATTACACTGGTCTGCGTCATTTCAGAGGTCTAGGTTTTCTCAACGGTTCCCATATGTTTTTTGAATGCTGAATTTAGAAATGTATCTCATTTCACTCAATCAGGTCAAGTTTTTATGCTATCTCAATTTTAAGGAAAAAAAAAATAATCAAAATTTGTTTTTTTAATTATCATTTTTTTAATTAAAAATCAGACTTGCATTGACAGAAAATGTACAAACTATATATAAAATGACGCACAAGTACCGTTAATGTGAAATTCAACATTAAAAAGACGAAGGAAAACGGCGACTGCTGGAGCGACTGAAGTTGGGTGTTGCCAGAAAACGATTTATCTATATTTTTCTGAAATTGAAATGAAAGTAATTGAGAAGGCACTTTCTTCCACATTAAGTGTACTTGTGCGTCATTATATGTATAATTTGTACATTTTCTGGCAATGTAAGTCTAATTTTGAATTAAAAAATGCTAATTAAAAAAACAAAAAAATAGATTTTTTTTTTTCCTTAAAATAAAATTGAGATAGCAATTGAGATAGGTGACACTTGACCTGATTGAGCGAAATGATACATTTCTGAATTCAGCATGCAAAAAACATACAAGAATCATTGAGAAAACAGAGACCTCTGAAAAAATATTTCAAATGCAGCCCAGTGAATTATCAACACAAATTTCTGCAAGTCAAATGAACCACCGTCTATTTATAATGGGGAGAAAGTATGAATGTATATATGTATGTACCATCGACTCCTCCGAGAGGATGTGACCGAAGAAGCAAAAACTTTCAGGGTCCATCCCCCTCCCCCCTCCACCCCTACAATACCCACCCCACACCCTTTCCCCTCTACAATCAACCATCACACCCACAATACCACCACCACCACACACCCCCTTACCCTAATATACCACTCCCCCCTCCACTGGGGTGGGACATCGACACCTCATGGACAAGACGGTGGGACACGGACACAAATGGTATTCGGGAAGTATGAAATGTGGCAATCCCATAACATACAAGACACCTGGTCAACCTGCGATAGTGGAGCAAAGCATTTGTCGCCAATTGTCTGTGGTTTCAGCATGCCTGGGCGGTGTCAGCTGTCGGGTGATAACGTGTATTTCTGCTCGTGAAATCTATAAACCAATTTATCAATGAATACAAAATCCCTCCCTTATAAATGGTCAATTGAATGGAAAAACAAAACCTACCAAACTATAGTGACCGTGACCAGCGTTTTCATCTTCACTAACACTTCCACATTATTCCTCTGAATCACTTGTGTAAGACTCAAAACAATACGGCTCCACAATTCCCCTGAAAGTGTTTCCATCACTAATTTTGGCTCCAATCGTTTCTTCAAAGTCCCACTGATCAGTTTAAACATACTGAGAACCTTCGGAGCTGCTAATGACGGTGGAATCAGTATCGGAATCCGAGCCGAAAATGCATCGTTTCTCAATGTAAAGCTCCCATTCGGATCAAGGTGGGCTCAAGATGTCATCACTGGTGAAATCGAAAAACGACACGAGGGCTTTTTTTGACACTTTGTGATTGGCAAAAAAAATTCACAATTTTTTTTTCCCCTTCAAATTGGACCGTGATTAATGATCTTCAAAAAGAAAAGAAAAATTTACATTTGGGTTTCCATTTCAATGGTAGCTGTATCTGTGATATCCACTGTTACCATCAAAAGCCAAATGCGCTTGAAAGGTTGTAAGATCTCTTTGAGCAAGGTGCTGTGGTGTGCAATACGAACTTGAAGGAATGCTGCTTTAAAAATGAAGTCCTACTGCAAAAAGCTACCAGGCCCCCTTTTATTCATAGATCCCCACTTTTCCTGCAGTGAATCAAAAAGATCCACAGCTGTAGTCAATGCCATCCCACCACAGTAGAAAGTTTCAAAATGCTTACATTGATGAAACAATGACCATCCAGAAAGTGAAACGAACATCGCTGCTGCCTCCCCACCTGCTCAATGTCTGTGATGTCCACGTAGAGTCGACTTCGTGATGCGATTGGACAAGGACCATCAAGTGGCCGCCCAAACAGGGAGGATAGCGTCCAACCATTTGTACCTGCCCAGACACACAAAGTCTCATTTTGCCCACAAATTCCTTGGCCGCTATATCGGAAGTGAGACTTTTTTGTGTTTTATTTCAAAGAGGGGCAACACCACACAACGCAGAAAAAGGATGTGGAAGGAATGTTTGAATGTGAAAGGGGAAAAAGGTTCAACAAGTACAATAGCACATATCAAATTAAATAATTGTAAAAGTAAATAAT
>NC_140969.1:64578284-64592863 GCF_056783735.1 Eptatretus burgeri
ATTCTCTGCCCAGCGCTAGGAGTCTGTGGTCCATCAGTGCCCCAGGCAGGAGACTCTTCCAGTTTTGGGGGATTTCAATGCATCGACTGGAACTGAAAGGGATGGTTATGAGTAGGCATGTGTTGGTCCTCTCATGGGTCTGGAACTGTGAACCAGAATAGCACCAAGTTTTGCAAGAAGCCTTAGGACTTAAGGTGGCTAGTTCCACGGTTTCAGTGCCCCACAGGCTCATCACTGGACTTGAGTATTCCAACGCTGGTGGTGCATGACCGGGACCAAGGAGATTGACCATGTGCTCGGTGATGGTCACTGGAGGATGACCTAGAAATGCAGGGTCTGGTCGGAGTGCTCATAGTTCCCTCAATAAGCGACCACAGGCTTGTTGTAGCAACTCTGAAGTTGCAGCTCAAATCCAGGAGAGAATGTTATCATCCCAGCCTAGGCTGGATGTTGGCAAGCTCAAGGATGAGAGGGAAGCATGAAGAGTTTGCAAACAGGCTGAGTGGGGAATTGGGGGATCTGGGTGCTTTTGGGACAGGTCCTGGAAGAATTGTGGAGTGCCTTTCAAGACCACCATCCTTCATGTTGCCAGTGGATGTCTTCGAAACTCATTTGAAGGGTGAGGAAGAATTCTTTGTCTCTCAAGGGACACTGGATACCATTGACCAGTCGCAGTCAATGGCAGAGCTGAGCTGTAAAACTGTGCATACATGTGCCAGAGGTGGATAAGGAGAGCTTATGTGTGAGGAATCTCACACATCACCTGGTGTGGGCTTCACGGTTAGGGTGGTGGCTTGGGATCCTAGGGTCCGAAGTTTAAGCCCTGTTTTCATGAATTAACACCAGGGGTTGACTCCACCTGTCATCCTTCCCGAGGTCGGCAAAAATCAATACCAGTGTACTGGTAATATTGGCACTGCATCAACGGCATTTCCGCGCCCCTAGCCAATGATGTAACCATGCAGCAGAAAGACTGCACATGAAGGGAAGAGGTTATTGCCCAGATTTATTAAAAATCTGGTAATGGTCAATGGCGCAAGCATGATGGGCCAAATGGCCTCCTCCCTGCGATAATTTCTTTAATAAATCTGTGAGGGGATAGAGCATCACCTGTGGTCAAGTTGATCCTCATCCTGCTTAAAGAGGAATTTATGAATTGTGTTCCTCCAAGACCGTCCCTTAGTGTGTACTGCAGTTAGAGCAGAGAGGTGTGGTAGGCTCTTGACAGAGGAGTCTGAAGTGAAGAGCCTGCTATGGAGTCGGTTACTTTGAGCGGCTGCACCAGACTGACCCATTACCAGCTGTTGAGAGTTGGATGTCAGGGTGTTGCTACCCTTTTGTTGATCTCCTCCAATCAACTGTGATCCCACCTTCTTTTGTGGAAACACAGACTGTGGTGAACCGTTGGAAATGGGGTAATGCACCTGGGATCTTTGGCATCCATGCAAATCTTCTCAAGGTTGAGTGGAACATGCATGTAGGAGTGTGTCGTTGCTTGCAGTTCTGCGCTCTGTTTGGAACACAGGCATCATCCCAGCTGACTGGAAGAAGGGCCTCGATATGTCCCTCACCGTGCAAAGAGAAGGGTGATCACCAGGACTGCAACAACTACCGAGGTGACGCCACTCTCAATGCTGGACAAGGTCTTCGCTTGGATAATTCTTGGATAGGGTTCGCCACCATCTTCTTGAGCACCATCACCCATAGCAGTCAGGCTTTACATCAAAGAGGTCAACAATTGACCTCAAGCGGGTCCTCATAGAATGCAGATGAGAATTTCGACAGGGAGCTGCTTGCAGCCTATGTTGCAATCTCTGCAAAGTGTTCAATTCAAAATGAATCGGGATGCCCTCTGGAGGATTCTCGATATTCGTGGGGTGCCAGCAAAACTGATCAATCTGTCTGAACTATACTCTGTCGCACTTGAGAGTGCTGTGAGATGTGGTGATACCATCTCAGGACTTATTTCCGGATTATTACTGGAGTTTGTCAGAGCGTATGTACTGGCTCCCACACTATTCAGCACTTGTATGGACTGGATTGTGCAGAGGACTGTCAGAGAAGAGAGAATCAAGCTGCGGTGCATCGTGCTTGGGGAATGCCGTCAAGATCTCTGGACATTGATTTCACAGGGATGATGCAGTCATCTTTGCAGAGACTCCGGACATCCTTCGGGGAGAGGTGTGCTGAAGGCAGTCGGAGCTGCTTACGTACTACGGGTTTCCACAGGTGAAAACCAAGATCCAGGCTTTCAATGACATATTGGATGCTGCCATCTTGTCACGTGTACCTGTTTGTGGTGAGTGATGTTGAAGTCAAGGAGATATTCCCTTGCCTTGGCAGTGATATTCATGTCTGTGCTGGCTGTGAGCCAGAGGTCAATAGATGTCTGGGTCAGGCCTGGAGAATCATGGATTCACTGGATCATGGGTCAGTGTGGTGCTGTTGGTGCTCTGCAGGAGGACGAAAGTCTGAGTCTTCAGGTCCTTGGTGCTTCCAGTCTAGCTCCTATGGATGTCGAGACTTGGACTCTGACCAGGGATCTGAGATGGAGACAGTTGACTTTCCCCTTTGGTACAAGGTCTCCTCGGAGAGATCCTTGGCTATCGCTGGTCAAACTTTGTGTCCAACGAGCGGATTGCTGAGAGAGACTCAAATGTCTAGATTTGTTACCTGCTTAGTCAGTGAGCTATATGGACTGTATGGACATGGCAGGCGCATTTTCCTGATGCTGATCCTGATCACCAGATTCTCTCAGCGAGGGAGCTTCGTGAGTCGAGGAGGGCCAATGGGTGACTAAGTTCCGTGGTTGCAGCAGGTTGATCCCAGCATCTCAGGGAGATGGGGATCCGCCAGGGCATGTGCCTGGGCATGGCACATGACGGAGGCCCCTGGAATGCCGACAGAAAGTGGATGCATGCCACGCGCTGCCCAGAGAGCATGCTCCATAACTTGACCTGAAGCTGACTGCAAAAAGGTATTTTTTGTTACTTTATAATGTCACAATCTGAAAAAAGTAGGTCAAGGATATTTATCAAATATCAGGTGCACAACTTCAGTGAAGGTACACTATTATGAGGAACAAAGAAAATCCAAGCGAAGTGGTCGAAGTCCAGAAGTGGTCTTTGAGATTCCGCATTGGCAAAATTGAGCAATGACCAAAAAAAAGCGTTTTCTTTTCAGAGTGCAATTTGACCTTGACCTTTAACCCAGAGGAGTATGATGTAAGTTAAGCGTAAAATGCACCTTAATATATAAGCTATTTAGTGAGGGAAATGTGATTTCAATAGGACAAAGTGTTTTTTTTTTTTGTTTTTTTTTTGCAATTTGTTGTATATTTTGTACGAGGTTCGTTGAAGAGCTAGTACAAAGAAGGGATCATGGCGTCACGGACAAAAAGCAGGACACAAAACACACATAGATGGGGTGGACAAGATGGACACAGAGGATGCGTGGGGTGGAGAAGATGCAAATAGTGGAAGGAAACTCCAAGGAGGGAAAACTGGAAAATTGGAAGGAGGAGTGGATTTGAGTTGGGTTAACAAAAGGGCAGAAAAAGATCATGGTTTGGATTGGGAGACTGATCTGAGTTGGTGGAATGGCTGTCTTTAAAACCCTGGAGAGGAAAGAATGTAAAAAAAAATAAACCAA
Source organism: Eptatretus burgeri (assembly GCF_056783735.1). Taxonomy (NCBI): domain Eukaryota; kingdom Metazoa; phylum Chordata; class Myxini; order Myxiniformes; family Myxinidae; genus Eptatretus; species Eptatretus burgeri. The sequence goes on from NC_140969.1 coordinate 64,581,936, forward strand.
TGGGGTCCACCCACAGGGTGACCCGTATCTTGCCACAAAGGTGACCACGTGTGACTTCTTTAAGGTCACACTGAGGAATTGGGCCTAGAGCTGCTATCCACCAGGAGGCGACTCCTTGAGGAATATCTGCCTACGAGAGATTCCGATGAGAATGCGATTCTACAGGGTAACCATGAAAAATAGATGCTTTTGCCTCATAACGTCACCAAATGACGTCATAATGTCTCAAGCTTGACATGTATCTAGAAAGCACTCATCGAGGTGTTCAATTTGGAGGTACTACACGAATATGGTTCCTAAAACTTGAAAATTTGACCTTGGGGTCAAATATGTTTGACCTCAGGTGCTAACCATGAAGGTCACCGGGCCAATCACCACCACCAAAAAATTAATCAGCTGAGCGCTCAGACCATGAACTATATTCCTCCATGAAGTTTTAAGACGAATCCGACGGGGCAAATTACTCCAAAAAATAAGGGTTTCGAGTCGAGCTCTGATTTGCAACAAAGTGACCTTGACCTTTGACCTTGACCTTCAAAATTTTTGTGCACTAATTGAAAGGGACCTCTATGAGCCTCTGATATGAGAAGTTACAAAAATTTCCAATGATAACTGTAGCTCTGCAGAATTTTTTTTATACGTGATTACAGACAAACAAACAAACAAACAAAAAAAAAAAAAATAATAAAAAAAACATACAAACTAGACTAAAATATCTTGCAAAAACTTTGTTTTGGTAGGATAACAATGAAAAAAGGTCTATAATTGGGTCATGACCTTAAAATTAGGTTAAGGTCAAATTGTCAACTTATACAAATTAGGTGAAGGTCAAAATATCCCCCATATTTTGATCTTAGGACAAGGTCAAAATACTTTTTATTCCCATTGCTCGATGGAAAAATGTCATTTCCAAATGTCGAGCCAGCTCTAAGACCTACAGTTCGGACATTAGCAGAAAAACCAAAGGAAAAAAAAAACTTAGAAATGGTGGTTTAGTACTCCTCGAGGTCTAAGAATCTCTGAGGTACCATTAACAATTGGGGGGCACTAATTGTGGAAAGAAATCTTACAACAGGTATAACATGTCTTTTGCCTGTCTTATCAGGGGGTGGAGCTTTGATTTCTAAAAGGCACTGTCACACCTTGACGTTTAGCCAGCAATGGCAACGTATAAAAATGTATATGTAAAACGTTAAAGTTATTTATGACAGTTTTGAGGTTTTATTTAAAGTTTTGGTAGTATATCTGTAATCGTGTTGGTCGCATTATGCATAACATATTAGTAACGAGCACAGAACGTTTCGTTGTCTTATAGATAACTTATACCAGCGAATGTTTAGCCTGTTGGGCGTTCTACAACCCTATGCCCAACAATATTAGTTTAACTTAGGCATAGCGAGGCTGCAATGTCGCTGACAAAACTCGTGGCGGAGCCTGAAAAAAGCTTCCGCACGCAGCGTATTTAAATCATAACCGCCTGAAAATTGGAAAGAAGTCAACACCGCAGTCACACCTTGACGCATTTAGTCGCGGCATCTGCCAACCTCTGGAAAAATGTGTCTAAAACGCTGGCACACATCCGAATCACGGTATGGGTAAGTTGTGTATACATCAGGAACACGCTGCGAAAAACAATGAAGTACGCTGTCATGTTCCGTGAGTACGTCTAGTGCGTCGTAAAATTCCCCCAAGCATGCTGAAAATTTTACGACGTACTCAACGTATGGTTTCGCGTGTTCCGCATACGCTGGCATAAGTTATATGCACGCTCCGCGATCATTGTCACACGTCGGACACACGTTACTTGTAAGTTACTCATAAGTCGAAACATGTCGAGGCAATGTCACTTAGTATACCCGAAACTTAATTTTTAACCTACTAGTACGTGCCTGTAAAAAAAAAAAAAATAATAATAATAATAATAAATAAATAAATATTCAAACCGCGAGCAACAAACAACAACCACACAGGCCGTTTCTTGGCTCTTGCAGTACCTGTACATGCGTGCATTAGCCCGGAAGTTCGCATATTATTCGTGAGTTACGATTATGTCTAAATTTAGTTTTAATACCCAATCATTCCAATGAGCGCTAACGTATTTTACCTTTTCGCAATGTCGTGGCAAGGAAAAACAAAAAGAGAAGAGAAGAGAGAGAAAAAATTTTATTTCCTGGTTCGGAGCATACCAGCACTTGATGTTACCGAGAATTTATGCACCGTCTTATATGTAAAACTGGATCACAACCTGGGGCATTTGTGTTTATCTATAAATGCGCATAAGAAATTGGAGAAATTATTAAGAATACACCAAGTCATCATTATCCAGAAGCTCGTATGTCATTGCAACCCGTGTAGGAGAGCGGTTGAGCTTCCACTTCCCCATCGGCCACGCCACGCAACAACGTGTCCCGTCATTAGGACCTAAACGGCGCCCTTTTCCCATGCCCGGCCACGCCCAACGCAGCACTGTGTCCTGTCACATGGCTTGCACATAAATGGCCACACCCTGGGAAGCATTTGTCCGATTAATATCAAACCTTGAAAAGGCACACATCCCCAGGTCCCCAGCAATATTTCTGTGCAAGTTTCAATGAGATCTGACCAGTGGTTGTCGAGAAACAGTGGTCACACACACACACCACACACACCACACACACCACACACACCTGGAATTATATATAGATGAGCAACGATAGCTTGAACCTATGAGAAGCGTGCTTTGAACCCATAAAATTTATCTCAAAACGCACATTGTCGTATGTAGACGAATTTGATTGACATCTTCAGATCTACCACAGAACTTACTGGAACGTGTTTCTAACTTAAGTACTCACCGTATAATGGCGATTTCTCTGGCAGCTGCTCAGGGGAATTGGTATATACAAATGGGCTTCACAGGAGGCACCCGTCAGTGTTCTAGACTCCACGCAGAGCAGTACAGGCAGTAGTAGTAGCAGTAGTAGTAGTAGCAGTAGTAGTAGTAGGTGAGCGTGATTGGGAAGGGGTGTGGGTGATGATGGATCCTACAAGGCGTCCATTTAATAGGAGACTACTTTACACCATTGTTCGATGTTCCTTTTGGCACACTTTTTTTTCCTCTCATTCCCACGATGAACTTTTTTGTTTCAGTTTTGGGCCAGCATTTAAAACGACTTAGACAAATGCATAATGTACGAGTAATGAACACAGACGGCTTCGATAACTTTATGGATAAGAGTACCAATCACTGATTAGCGCGTTTTCGGCGCCCACAACCTATGCCCAACGACAGTCTAACGTATGCATAGCGTGGCAGCGTATCGTGAGGTTTTCTATTCACCTGCTGCACCTTCACTTTTAATTAGAGGGGGGCACTCAGCAGAGTGCAAAACCAGCGCCACCACGGCGGCTAGGTCACCGGCGTGAACCTGACAGACCTATTCATTCACTTTGACGCCAACAGTGCTCATAGAGTTAGCAGCTTGGCAACTTTCCCTTTTACAGGCCTAATTCATTCGTCACAACAAGATTCCTTGAGACAGAAATTGATTTTACGTGCAGGTATATCCACCTGAAGTTCCAAAATCAGCCGCAATTATAATTTTGGCATGTTTTTTGTTGGAAATCACTGAGAACATGAAGAAAGTGCAAAAGAAAATAAAAATAAAAAAAAAATCGAAATTTTGTTAGAAAAAAAAAGTTGCAAAAATTTTTTCTCCAACAATTTTTTTGGGGGGAGGGGTGGTGTGTTGGAACTCACCAGCATGTAGAAATGCAAAAAAAAATTCAAATATTTTTTCAAAATGGCCGCCATAGCGATTATAATATTGATTTTGGACAAAGTCCAAAATCGAATGGCTTGATCCTTGGACTATACCTAATCCTCTACCAAGTTTCATCGAAATCCGTCGAGGAGTTTTTCCGTAATACTGTCTACAAACAGAAACAACAAAACAGAAAGGGGTGAAATAGTAACCTCCGGCCTGGCTGGCGGAGGCCATTGGGTCACGCGCCTGTCACTCACCTATTGTTTTTGGACGCTGGTGCTCGGCAATTGGAAATAGTTTCCATTGAACTGAATTAAATCGCCTCCACAGCACTGCAGTCACGGCACCAACAGCAGTAGGTTTCAGTGCCAGCCTCATGCCAGGCTCAAGCGGATCCCTGTAGAAGGTGTACTGCTTGGTTATCCTTGGACCCACTTTGGCTGAAAGGTCATTTAACATCACTGGGTGCATTCTGAGGAAGATGCATCTAAGGATGCATGGTCCTCGCTCCGGAGTTCCACCATGAGCTGGCTCATATATGCCGTAATGGCGTCGCCTCCCGATCCATGCATCTGGACCAAGTTAGAGCCCGGCTCACGTCTTCTTCTCCCGTTCCTCTATTGGCACGCAACTGGTGCAGCCGAACCCGATGAGGCTATGCTGACGTTGGAGGCCCAGTAGGCATGGTCTGCCTCAGCCTGCTTCTGTATCCTCCCATCTCTCAGAATGACATACTAGCATCACCACGAAGTCGGTAAAAAAGATGGGTTCCTCCTGCTAAGCTCCTTTTTAGATACCAATTCCTCGAAACGCTGCTAAATCATCATTATAATGGTATCTGCAAGTTAGAAACGCCGCTCAGTAAGTTCTGTGAATTCGTCCTGAAGACGATCACAACACGCCCATCGGGCCCTTTTCTTCAAGTAACGTATGGCGAAGTGTGAACAACGTCTGATATAGCGTGCTTAAAAACGTTAATTCATCTATTAGGAAATAAGTCTCCGGTACGCAAAACATTACTCCCGACGATTGGACTGACGAGTAATCCCACAAGTGAACGTAGGCCGACGCAGGTCAACGATCGCATAACGTGTGTGTTATGGCCAGCGTAGCGGAACGTGCAGTCATGGGGGCTTGGGTGGGGTCGATGGTGGCTTGGTTGGGGTCGGTGGTGGCATGGGGGCTTGGTTGGGGTCGATGGTGGCAGGGGGGCTTGGTTGGGGTCGATGGTGGCATGGGGGCTTGGTTGTGGTCGATGGTGGCATGGGGGCTTGGTTGTGGTCGATGGTGGCATGGGGGCTTGGTTGGGGTCGATGGTGGCATGGGGGCTTGGTTTGGGTGGATGGTGGCATGGGGGCTTGGTTTGGGTGGATGGTGGCATGGCTTGGTTGGGTCGATGGTGGCATGGGGGCTTGGTTGGGGTCGATGGTGGCATGGGGGCTTGGTTGGGTCGATGGTGGCATGGGGGCTTGGTTGGGGTCGATGGTGGCATGGGGGCTTGGTTGTGGTCGATGGTGGCATGGGGGCTTGGTTGGGTCGATGGTGGCATGGGGGCTTGGTTGGGGTCGATGGTGGCATGGGGGCTTGGTTGTGGTCGATGGTGGCATGGTGGCTTGGTTGTGGTCGATGGTGGCATGGGGGCTTGGTTGTGGTCGATGGTGGCATGGGGGCTTGGTTTGGGTGGATGTGCCATGGCTTGGTTTGGGTGGATGGTGGCATGGGGCTTGGTTTGGGTGGATGGTGGCTTGGTTTGGGTCGATGGTGGCAGGGTTTGGTTTGGGTCGATGGTGGCATGGGGTTTGGTTTGGGTCGATGGTAGCATGGGGGCTTGGTTGGGGTCAATGGTGCATGGGGGCTTGGTTGGGGTGATGGTACATGGGGGCTTGGTTGGGTCGATGGTGGCATGGGGGCTTATTTGGATGGTGGCATGGGGGCTGGTTGGGTGATGGTGGCATGGGGGCTTGGTTTGGGTGGATTGGTGGCTTGGTTTGGGTGGATGGTGGCATGGGGGCTTGGTTGGGTGGATGGTGGCTTGGTTTGGGTCGATGGTGGCATGAGGGTTTGGTTTGGGTCGATGGTGGCATAGGGCTTGGTCTGGGTGGATGGTGGCATGGGGGCTTGGTTTGGGTGGATGGTGGCATGGGGGCTTGGTTTGGGTCGATGGTGGCATGGGGTCTTGGTTAGTCGATGGTGGCATGGGGGTGGTGTCGATGGTGGCATGGGGGCTTGGTTGGGGATGGTGGCATGGGGGCTTGGTTTGGGTGGATGGTGGTGGCTTGGTTTGGGTGGATGGTGGCATGGGGGCTTGGTTTTGGGTCGATGGTGGCATGGGGGTTGGTTTTGGGTCGATGGTGGCATGGGAGGCTTGGTTTGGGTCGATGGTGGCATGGGGGCTTGGTTGGGGTCGATGGTGGCATGGGGGCTTGGTTGGGGTCGATGGTGGCATGGCGGGCTTGGTTGGGGTCGATGGTGGCATGGGGGCTTGGTTGGGGTCGATATTCATGGCATGGGGCTTGGTTGGGGTCGATGGTGGCATGGGGGCTTGGTTGTGGTCGATGGTGGCATGGGGGCTTGGTTAATCGATGGTGGCATGGGGCTTGGTTTGGGTGGATGGTGGCATGGGGCTTGGTTTGGGTGGATGGTCATAGAGGGGTGGTCGATGGCATGGTGGCTTGGTTTGGGTCGATGGTGGCATGATTTGGTGGGTCGATGGTCAATTTTGGTTTTCCATGGTATGGGGCTTGGTTGGGGTCAATGTAGCATGGCTACCACTGGTTAGGGTCATGGTGGCATCACGGGCTTGGACGGTCATTGGTATGGGGGCTTTTAATCAATGGTGATGGGGGCTTGGTTGGGGTCGATGGTGGCATTGGGGGCTTGGTTGGGGTGGAATGGTGGCATGGGGCCTTGGTTTGGGTGGATGGGGCTTGGTTTGGGTGGATGGTGGCACATGGGGTCTTGGTATAGGGGTCGATGGTGGTATGGCTTGGTTGGGGTCAATATCATCGGGGGCTTGGTTCGATGGCGGCATGGGGGCTTGGTCTGATGGATGGTGGCACATTTGGGTATGGTGGCATGGGGGGCTTGGTTGGGTCGATGGTGGCATGGGGGCTTGGTTTATCGATGGTGGCATGGGGCTTTTTCGATGGTGGCATATTGGTTGGGTCAATGGTGGCATTTATTAACGGGTCAATGGTGGCATGGGGTTTGGTTTTGATGGTCATACTTGGTATTTATGCTATCTTGGTTTGGGTCGATGGTCATGGGGGCTTGGTTTGGGTCAATTCATGATTTGGTTTGCCGATCATGGTGGCATGGGGGTTTGGTTTGGGTCATGGTGGCATTTTGGTTTGGGTGGATTCATCCTGGGTGGATTCATAGAGGGCTTGGTTATCATTGGTATGGCGTATTTCCATGGTGGCATGGGGGCTTGGTTTGGGTGGATGGTACATGGGGGCCTTGGTTTGGGTGGATGGTGGCATTTGGTTTGGGTCGATGGTGGCATCGGTTGATTTGGTCATATTTTTGTCATGGTGGCATGGGGGTTGGTTTGGGTATCATTTGGTTTGGGTGGATGGTCAAGGCTTGGTTTATCATTCATGTTTGTCTCATTGCATGGGGTTTGGTCTCATTACACGCCCATTTGGGTGTCAATGGTAGCATGGACCATTATTGTCGATTCATTGGGGGCACTTGGGATCATGGTGGCATCATTGGTTACATTCATCATATGTATATCGATATTCATGGGGGCTATGGTAATTATGGTCCACTTTTTCATTCACCTTTTGGGGTCATTTCATTTTTTCATGGTCATCTTGGTTAATCAATGACTGGCATGGGCCTAAATGTAATCATGGTCATATAATTTTAAATTACATAAGGGCATTATTTCATGGTGGCATGGCATTGGTTATATGGATGGTACACAAATTATTAATCGATGGTGGCATAACGGGTTTGTTTATACATGGCGGCACGTAATTGGTTTTCAATGGTACATCAAATTTTGTCAATTACATCATTTGTTAATAATTGGCATAATTTTATAATCAATGGTTAATGGCTTTTAAATCAATGGTCACTTTAATAGAATCAATGGTGGCATGGGGGCTTGGTTTTTCATTCATGGGGGCTTTTTGGGTAATGGTGGCGTTTAATTCATTCTTGGTTGCTAATGGTGGTATCATTCATTTCAATGGTGGCATCTTAATTTCGATTTCATCGGTTAATGGGTATGGTCTGAATTTATATGGTGGCATTTGGTAATCGATGGTGGCATTTTTATTAACGATGGTATCTTGTTTGAGATGGTGGCGGCATCTTGGTATGGCATCAATTCATCATATGAATTATCATCAATTCATGGGGTTTGGTTTATCGATGGTGGCAGGAGGCTTGGTTTGGGCGGATGGTGGCTTGGTTTGGGTCGATTCATGGGGGCTTGGGGGTCATGGTAGCATGACTTAATGATTAGGGTCGATGGTGGCTTTTTGGTTTGGTCGATGGCAAATTAAATAACGATGGGTGGATGGTGGCATCCATTATAATGGTGGATGGTGGCATGCTTGGTTTAACGATGGGTAACGATGATGGTATGGGGGCTTGGTGGGGTCGATTCATTAATAATTTATTAACGATGGTGGCACGCTTGTAATTTAATTGGCATTTTTGGGTAACGATGGCACCAGGGGCATTTTTACATGGTACATGAGGTATTTAATATGGTGGCATGGGGGTATTGGTTTCATGGCATTTTATTTGGGTGGATGGTACATGGGGGCTTGGTTTTCGATGGTGGCAATGGGGGTTTGGTTTCTCGATGGTGGCATTTGGTTTGGGATGGTAGCATGGGGGGCTTATTCATCAATTTCTAGTTGGGGTCGATGGTACATCTGGACAGGGTCGATGGTGGCATGGGGGGCTTGGTTTCGATTCATGGTTGGTTAGGACAATGGCACTTATCACGATGGTACATGGGGCTTGGTTTATGGTGGCATGGGGCTTGGTTGGGGTGATGGTGGCATGGGGCTTGGCAGACGGGGTCATGGTGGCATGGGGGCTTGGTTAACAATGGTCAATGTTTTACGGTGGCACGTATGGTAAATCTGGTGGCATCTGGGTGGGGTCAATGGTCCGATGGCGGCTTGGTTGGGGTCATTGGTCTGTGGGGCTTGGTCATCCATGGTAGTCTATGATGGGGTCATTCATAGACTTGGTTTCGATGGTGGCATCCAAGGGAAAAACTGTGGGAGCAATGGTGGCATGGGGCTTCTTGGGGTCATGGTGGCATGGCTTGGTCTGGGGTATGGTGGCATGGGGGGCTTGGTTGTGTCGATGGTGGCATGGGGCTTGGTTATGGTGGCACGGGGCTTGGTTGTGGTCGATGGTACACGGGGGCTTGGTTTGGGTAATTTTCATGGGTATCAATCTTGGTTATGGGGCTTGGGTCGATGGTGGCATGAGGGTTTGGTTTGGGTCGATGGTGGCATGGGGTTTGGTTTGGTCAATGGTACATGGGGGCTTGTTGGGGTCAATTCATGGGGGGGCTTGGTTGGATTGTCATTGGTTGGGGGATTCACCTGGGTTGTCATGGTGGCATCATCTTCATGGTGGCATGGGGCTTTATATATGGTGGCATCTTTGGGTGGATGGTAATACTTCTGGGTGGACGGGTCGGTTTTCATGGTGGCATTGATTAATGGTTAATTCATTCATCATTGGTCTGGGTATCATCAATAAAACACTTAAGTTGGTCATGGGAGGGCTTGTTTTCATGGTGGCATCCATTGGTTATCGATTTGGGGTTTGGTCGATTGGCATCTTGGTTGGGTAATTCATGGGGGCTTGGTTTAAAATGGTGGCTTATTTTATCACTTGGTTTATTATCTATGCTTGGTTTTTCGATGGTACAATGGGGGGGCATTGGTTACATGGTCATTTGGTTAATCATGGACCTTTTTCAATGGTGGACGATGGCTTGGTTTCGATGGTGGATCTTGGTATGTCGATGGTGGCATTACTAAATTATATCAATTGGCATTGGGGGCTTGGTTGTTAATGGTGGCATGGGGGCTATTTGTCATTCAATGACACTAAATGGTGATGGTCATGGGGGCTGGTTTTAATTCATCTTGGTTTATATTTCATGGTTTGGGTGGATTCATGATTTACAGTAACATTTTTTTGGGTCAATTGCATATATTGGTGGTAGCACTTGGGGCGATTCATTGTCTTGGTCTATCTTGGATCAATCGATGGCATGGGGGCTTGGGGTATTCAGTATTAATCCATGGTGGCAATGGGGGCTTGGTTTTATGGTGGCTTAATTAATGGTGGCATTGGTTTGATGGATCCAATCATGGTTCATGGTGGCATCTTGGTTTTTCTAACGGATGATGGCCATCAATCCATGTTGGGTCTTCTCCACGTCATCTTGTCCAATAGTGGCCATGGTGGCATATTGTGATGGTCATGGCTCAATTTGGGTCATCCATCATCGATCATGACGGCATCGATGGTCATATTGATACATTCATGACTCATGGTGGCATTCGATCATCATATTTGGTTTGGTTCATGCGGTGATATCTGGGGGGCATTATTATCATTCAGCGGATGGGGGGTCGCATGGCTTGGTTTCGATGGTGGTAATTCGGTGGCATGGGGGGCTAGATCTGGCATATGGCATCATTCAATGGCATACATACTGAGCTATCATCGCATTGTCATCATCATCACATGGTGGCATCATTACAATTGGTGGCATTATCCATTGGATATACTTGGATGGTGGCATGGGTATAATGGTGGCAGGTCGATACATGGTGGCATGGGGGTCTATCCATGGTGGCATGGGGGCATTTGTGGCATAATGGTGGCATTTGGTTGGGGTCTATTAACATTCTGCATGGTGGCATGGGGCAATATGGGGGCTTGGTTATCGAGATGGGACAGGCGGTGGAGCAGTGGTTGGCTTGGGTCGATGGTGGCATGAGGGTCAATTGAGGGGGCTTGGTTGGTGGACGATGGCATGGCTTTTGGGGTCGATGGTGGCATGGCGGGCTGAGGGTGGTTGGTGGCATGGGGGCTTGGGTCGATGGTGGCATGCTTGGTTTGGGTGGATGGTGGCATGGGGCTTGGTTTGGGTGGATGGTGGCATGGCTTGGTTTGGGTGGATGG
>NC_140969.1:64593363-64600863 GCF_056783735.1 Eptatretus burgeri
TACATATTATTATTACATACATTATATTATATATATATATATTACATATATTATTACATTATATATATTATATATATATATACATTACACATATACATATATTATATATACACATACATATACATATTATTACATACATATACATATATACATACACATATTATATATACATTACATACATATATACATACATATTATATATATATATATTACATTATATATTACATATTATTATATATATATTATTATTACATATATATATATATTACATATACATACATATACATTATTATATACATATTACATTATTATTACATATTATTATATATATTATTATTATACATATTGATACATATATTATTATTATACATATTATATATTATTATTATATATATATATACATTATTATTATATACATATATATATATACATATTATTACATACATATATATTATATATTACACATATATACATTATATATTATTATATATACATTACATATTATATATTATTACATATATACATATATATATTACATATATTACATATTATTATTATTATTATTACATTACATATTATACATATATACATATATATACATATATTATTATATACATATTATTATATACATATATATATATTACATATATATATTACATACATTATATATATATACATATATATATTATTATTATTATATATACATATATATATACATTACATATTATTATATATATTATTACATAACATATTATTATATACACACACACATATTATATATACACATACATTATTATATATATATATATACATTACATATTATTATTATTACATATATATATTATATATTACACACACATTATATATTATTACACATATATATATTATTATTACATACATTACATTATTACATTATTATATATTATATACACATATACATTATTACATTATTATTACACATATATATATTATACATTATTACATACATATATATTACACATATATATATACATTACATATTATTATTATACACACATACATATACACACACATTATTATTATTATCACATTACATTATTATTACATTATTATTATTATTATACATTACACATACATATTACACATATATTATTATTACATATTATTATATATTACATACATTACATACATATACATATTATTAATTACATATATATATATTATATTACACATTATATTATTATTATTATTACATATATTATATATATACATTACATATATTATTATATATATATTATTATTATATACATATATATTATATATATATATACATATTATATATATATTATTATTATTATTATATATATATTATATACATATATATATATATATATATATATTATTACATATATATATACATATATATATTATATATATATATATTATTATATATATATATATATATTATTATTACACATACATTATTATTATTACATATACATATATATATACATATATATATATACATTACATACATATTATACATATTATTACATATATACATTATATATATATTATATATATTACATACATATATATACATATTACATATATATATATATATACATATACATATTATTACATATTACATATATTATTATTATTATTATTATTACATATATATATATATATATATATATATTACATTATTACATATATACATATATATATTACACATATTATTATTACATATTATACATATTACATATACATATACATATATATATATATTATTATATACATATTACATATACATATTATTACATATATACATATATATATTATTATATATATACATACATATTATTATATATTATATATACATATATATACACACACACACACACACACACATTATTATTATATATTACACATACATACACACACACAGACACACACACAGACACACACACAATATACACACATTACACACACATTACACACACACATATATACACACATTACACACACACACACATTACACACACACACATTACACATATTACACACATTATTATTACACACACACACACACACACACACACACACATTATTATTATTATTACACACACATATTACATTATACATATTATTACACACATACATATTACATACATATTACACACATATATATTATTATTACATACATTATTATTATTATTATACATATTATTATTACACATTAACATTACACACACACACATATTATTACACATTACACATTACACATATTATTATTACATATATACATTACATTATATATATATACATATTACATACATTATTACATTATTATTATTATTATTATATATTATATATATTACATATACATATTATTATTATATATATTATTATATATATTATTACATTATTATTATTATTACACATTATTATTATATATATTACATTACATACATATTATTACATTACATTATTACATATTATATACATATACATTACATATATATATATATTATTATTATTACATATATATTATATATATATTATTATATATTATTATTATATATTATTACATATTATTATTATTATATATACATATTACATATATATATTATTATTATTATATATTATTACATATTATATATTATTATATATATACATATATTATTATTATTATTATATATTACATTACACATACATATTACACATATATATACATTACATATACACACACATTACACACACATTACACACACACACATTATACATATTATTACATACATTATTATTATTATTATTATTATACACACACACATTATTACACATACATACATTATTACATTATATACATATTATTATTACATATTATTATTATTACACACACATATATTATTATTATTACACACATTACATTATTATTATATATTATATATATACACATTACACACACATTATTATTATTATTATTACACATTACATATACATATATATATTATTACACACACACATTACACATTATACACACACACACATATTATTACATTATTACACACACACACATACACACACATATATTACACACATATTACACACACACATTATTATACATATTATTACACACACACACACATTATTATTATATTACACACATATATATTACATTATTATACATATTATTATTACACACACACATTATTACATATTATTACACACATACATTACATATACACATATTATTATTATTATTATTATTACATTACATTACACATATATTATTATTATTACACATATTACATATTATTATATACACACACATATTACACACATTACACATATTACATACATATATATTATTATTACATATATACATACATTATACATATATACATATATATATATATACATATATATATATATATTACATATATATTACATATATATATATACATACATATATATATATTATTACATATTATTATACATATTATTATTATTACATATACATACATATATATATATTATATACATTATTATATATTATTATTATATACATATATATATATATATATATATATATACATATATATTACATACATATATATATATATATTATTATTACATATACATATTATTATATATATACATATATATATATATTATATATACATATTATTATTATTATTACATATATATATATATATATATATTATATTATATTATATTATTATTATTATTATACATATATATTACACATTACATATATATACACATATTATATATATACATATATATATATTATTACATTATTATTACACATTATTATATATATTACATTATTATTATTACATATTATTATATATATATTATATACATATTATTACATTATACATACACATATATATATTATTATATATATATTATTACATATTATATACATATATTATTATATATTATTATTATTATATACATTATTATATACATATATTACATTATTATTATTACATTATTACATACATTACACATATTATTATTATATATACATTATTATTATATATTACATATATATATTATTATTATTATTATTATTACATTACATACATATTATTATTATTATTATTATACACACATACATATATTATACACATTATTATTATTATTACACATATTATACATTATTATTATACATATTATTATTATTATTATTATTATTATTACACATATACATATACATACACACATATTACACATTATTACACACACATACACACATTACATACACATACACATTATTATTACATACACACATACACACACACATTACATATTATTACACACATTACACATTATTATATATTATTATTACATACATACATATTACACACACATTATTACACACACATTACACACACACATTATTATTACACACACACACACACACACACACACACATTACACACACACACACACACATTATTATTATTACACATATTATTATTACACACACACATTACACACACACATATATACATATTACATTATATTATACATATTACACATTACATACACACACATATATTACACATATTACATTACACACATATACATTATTATTATTATTATTACACATTACATATATTATATACATACATTATTATACACATTACACATTACATATTATTACATATATATTATTATTACACATTATTATTATTATATATTATTATTACATATATATATATTACATATATATATTATTACATACATATTACATTATTATTATACATACATATTATTATTATATTATTATTATTATTACATATATACATATATTATATTATTACATTACATATTATTATATATATATTACACATATATATTACATATACATATTATTATTATTATTATATATATATTATTACATATACATATTATTATATACACATATTATATATATATTATACATTACATATATACATACATTATATATTATTATTACATACACACATACATATTATTATTATTATTATTATACACATATACATA
The DNA here is from genome assembly GCF_056783735.1 of Eptatretus burgeri. Taxonomy (NCBI): domain Eukaryota; kingdom Metazoa; phylum Chordata; class Myxini; order Myxiniformes; family Myxinidae; genus Eptatretus; species Eptatretus burgeri. Next base: position 64,598,407 of record NC_140969.1, read on the forward strand.
TTATTATTATTATACATATATTACATATTATTATATATTATATTATATATTATTATATATTATTATATACATATTACATTATTATTATATATATATACATATACATATATATTATTATTATTATATATATATATATTATTATTATTACATTACACATTACATATATTATTACACATTATTATTATTATTACATATTATTATTACATATTATTATTATTATTACATTATTATTACATTATTATTATACATACACATATTACATATTATTATTACATTATTACATATTACACACATATTATTATTACACATTATTATTACACATTATTACATTACATACATATTATTAATATTATTACACACACATATTACACACATTATTATTCACATTATTACACAACACACATATTACACACATTACATACACACACATATTACATATATATTATACACACATACACACATTACATATACACACACACACATATACATATTATTATTATACACATATATATTATTACATACATATATACATTACATATTACATATATACACATATACATATATATATTATTATTATATTATATATTATTATTATTACATACACATTACACACACACACATTACATACACATTACACATTACACATATTATATACACATACATTACATTATTATTATTATACACATTACATATTATATATATTATATACATATTATTATATATATTATATATTACATTACATACATATTACATATACATACATATTACATATACATATTATATTATTACATATTATTATATATATATACACATTATTATTATTATTATTACATACATATATATATATACATATTACATACATATTATTATTATTACATATTATTATTATTACATATATATTATTACACATATTATATTATTATATTATACATATACATATTATTATTACATATATTATTATTATATATATATTATATATTATTATACATATATATATTATTATTATTACATATATATATATACATATTATATATATATATATATACATTATTATATATATATATACATATATACATATATATTATTATTATTATATTATTACATTATTATTATTATATACATACACATATATATACACATTATATATATATATATTATATATTATACATTATTATTATTATTATATACATATATATATATATTATTATTATTACACACATATTACATACACACACATATTATACACACACACACACACACACACATTACACACACACATACACATTACACACACATTACACACACACACATATTATTATTATCACATTATTATTATACATATTATTATTATATTATTATTACATATATATTATATATATTACACACACACACATTACATATATACATATATATTATTATTATTATATACATATTATTATTATTATATATTATTTACACATATACATATTATTATTACATATTATATTACATATATATTATTATTATATACACATTACACACATTACATTATACATACATATTATTATTATTATTATTATACATATATATTACATATATATACATATATACATATTACATATATATATACATATTACATATTATTATATATTATTATTACATACATACATATATATATATTATTATTACACATATACATATTATTATTACATATTATTACATATTATTATATATTATTATATATTATTACATACATACATTATTATTATTATTATATATATTACATTATTATTATTATTATTATTATTACATATATTATATATTATATTACATACATACATACATATTATTACATACATTATTATTATTATTATTATTACATTATTATTATTATTATATTATTACATATTATTATTATTATTACATACATACATTACATATTACATATTATTATACATATTATTATTACATATTACATATACATATTATTATTATATTATTACATATTACATATATATTATTACATATATATATATTATTATTATTATACACATATTATTACATATTACATACATATTATTACATTATTATTACACATATATATATATTATTATTACATATATTACATATTACATATTATTATTATTATTATTACATTATATATACATTACACACATTATTATTATTATTATATATATATTATTATTATTACATTACATATTATTATTATTATACATACACATATTATTATTATACACACATACATATATTATTATTACACACATATATTATTATTACACACATTATTATATATATACACATATTACATATTATTATTATATACATATATTATTACATATTATACACATTACATACATATATACATACACACACATATTATTATACATATTACACATTATTATATATTATTATTACACATTATATTATTATTATACATATTATTATTATTACACACAC